>NC_135302.1:1837071-2029795 GCF_051311805.1 Agelaius phoeniceus | reverse complement strand
TCAGTAATTAAATCCCTTAAGTTAAAGCAATGATAGAATCAGTAATTAAATCCCTAATTAAAGCAATGATAGAATCAGTAATTAAATCCCTAATTAAAGCAATGATAGCACCAGTAGCTAAATCAGTAATGGAATCAGTAATGGAATCAGTAATTAATCCCTAATTAAAGCAGTGATAGAATCAGTAATTAAATCCTAATTAAAGCAATGATAGAATCAGTAATTAAATCCCTAATTAAAGCAGTGATAGAATCAGTAATTAATCCCTAATTAAAGCAGTGATAGAATCAGTAATTAAATCCCTAATTAAAGCAGTGATAGAATCAGTAATTAAATCCCTAATTAAAGCAGTGATAGAATCAGTAATTAATCCCTAATTAAGCAGTGATAGAATCAGTAATTAATCCTATTAAAGCAGTGATAATCAGTAATTAAATCCCTAATTAAAGCAGTACTGAACTCAGTAATTAAAACAGTAATAGAATCAATCATAGAATCAGTAATTAAGACCCTAATTAAATCAATTTATTAAGTCACTAATTAAATCAGTAATTAAAGCAGTAATAGCATCAGTAGCTAAATCAATGATAGAATCAGTAATTAATCCCTAATTAAAGCACTGATAGAATCAGCATTTAAATCAGTAATTAAATCAGTAATTAAATCAATTTTTAAATCTCTAATTACATCAGTAATTAAACCAGTAATAGAATCACTAATTAAATCCGTAATAAAATAAGTAATTAAATCAGTAATAAATTAAGGAATTAAATCCCTAATTAAAGCAGTGATAGAATCAGTAATTAAATCCCTAATTAAAGCAATAATAGAATCAGTAATTAAATCCATAATAAGTAATTAAATCAATAATAAATTAGTATTTAAATCCCTAATTAAAGCAGTGATACAATCAGTAATTAAATCAGTGATAGAATCATTAATTAATCCCTAATTAAAGCAATGATGATCGAATCAGTAATTAAATCCCTAATTAAAAGCAGTGATAGAATCAGTAATAAATCCCTAATTAAAGCAATGATAGAATCAGTAATAAATCCCTAATTAAAGCAGTGATAGCATCACTAATTAAATCAGTAATGGAATGAGTAATTAATCTGTAATTAAATCAATTTTTAAATCACTAATTAAATCAGTAATTAACCAGTAATAGAACCAGTAATTAAATCCATAATAAGTAATTAAATCAGTAATAAATTAAGTAATTAAATCCCTAATTAAAGCAGTGATAGAATCAGTAATTAATCCCTAATTAAAGCAATTTTTAAATCACTAATTAAATCAGTAATAGAATCAGTAATTAAATCCCTAATAAGTACCTAAATCAGTAATAAATTAAGTAATTCAATCCCTAATTACAGCAATGATAGAATCAGTAATTAAATCCCTAATTAAAGCAGTGATAGAATCAGTAATTAAATCTCTAATAAGTAACTAAATCAGTAATAAATTAAGTAATTAAATCAGTAATTAAAGCAATGATAGAATCAGTAATTAAATCCCTAATTAAAGCAGTACTGAACTCAGTAATTAAAACAGTAATAGAATCAGTAATTAAATCCCTAATTCAATCAATTTTTAAATCACTAATTAAACTCAGTAATTAAACCAGTAATAGAATCAGTAATGAAATCCTAATTAAATCAGTAATAGAATCAGTAATTAATCCCTAATTAAACCAGTGATAGCACCAGTAGTTAAATCAGTAATAGAATCAGTAATTAAATCAGTAATGGAATCAGTAATTAAATCCCTAATTAAAGCAGTGATAGAATCAGTAATTAATCACTAATTAAACCAGTAATAGAATCAGTAATTAAATCCATAATAAGTAATTAAATCAGTAATAAATTAAGTAATTAAATCCCTCATTAAAGCAGTGATAGCACCAGTAGCTAAATCAGTATGGAATCAGTAATCAATCTCTAATTAAAGCAATGATGATAGAATCAGTAATTAAATCAGTAATAGAATCAGTAATTAATCACTAATTAAAGCAGTGATAGAATCTGTAATTAATCCCTAATTAAAGCAATGATGATAGAATCAGTAATTAATCCCTAATTAAAGCAGTGATAGCATCAGTAGTTAACTAATGGAATCAGTAATTAATCCCTAATTAAAGCAGTAATAGAATCAGTGACTAAATCAGTAATTAAGTCAATTTTAAATCACTAATTAAATCAGTAATTAAACCAGTAATAGAATCAGTAATGAAATCTGTACTAAATTAAGTAATTATAATCAGTATTAAATTAAGTAATTAAATCCCTAATTAATGCAATGATAGAATCAGTAGTTAAATCACTACTGGAATCAGTAATTAAGTCAGTAATTAAATCAATTTTTAAGTCACTAGATTAAATCAGTAATTAAAGCAGTAATAGAATCAGTAATTAAATCAGTAATAAAGCAATGATGATGGAATCAGTAATTAATCCCTAATTAAAGCAATGATAGAATCAGTAATTAATCCCTAATTAAAGCAATGATAGAATCAGTAATTAAATCAGTAATTAAGTCAATTTTTAAATCACTAATTAAATCAGTAATTAAATCAGTGATAGAATCAGTAATTAAATCCCTAAGTAAAGCAATTTTTAAGTCACTAATTAAATCAGTAATTAAACCAGTAATAGGATCAGTAATTAAATCCGTAATAAAATAAGTAATTAAAGCAGTGATAGAATCAGTAATTAAATCCTAATTAAAGCAGTGATAGCATCACTAATTAAATCAGTAATGGAATCAGTAATTAATCACTAATTAAGCAATGATGATAGAATCAGTAATTAAATCAGTAGTAGAATCACTAATTACATCAGTAATTAAACCAGTAATAGAATCAATAATTAAATCCGTAATAAAATAAGTAATTAAATCAGTAATAAATTAAGTAATTAAATCAGTAGTAAATTAAGTAATTAAATCCCTAATTAAAGCAATGATAGAATCAGTAATTAACCCCTAATTAAAGCAATGATAGAATCAGTAATTAAATCCCTAATTAAATCAGTAATGGAATGAGTAATTAATCACTAATTAAAGTAGTTAACTCAGTAATAAACTCAGTAATTACCCCTAATTAAAGCCGGCAGTGTTAATTACACCCTCAGCTGGGCACTCAGGGGTGACACTCCCCCCCTCATTAATTAGCACTAATTACAATTAATTCCATTAATTCCATTCACGGCTGCTGTCTGTGCTCCCTCTGCTGAGCACTCACCGGCTACAGCAATGCCAGTAATTAATTAATTAATTAGCACTAATTAACGCTAATTACACTCACAGGTGCTGTGGTTTTCCCTCAGGGATTACATTAATGACGGTAATTACAGTAATTAACACTCACGGGTGGGGGGTCAATGGCAGCAGTAATGACAGTAATTAATTAATTAGCACTAATTAACGTGAATTACACTCACTGGTGCTGTGGTGTTCCCTCAGGATTACAGTAATGATGGTAATTACAGTAATTAACACTCACGGGTGGGTCAGAGGCAGCAGTAATGACAGTAAGGGTTACAGTAATTAATTAATTGAGCACTAATTAACGCTAATTAGACTCATGGGTGCAGGCAGTGCTCCGCCTGTGGCACTCCCATTACAGTAATGACAGTAATTAATGCAATTAACACTCACGGGTGAGGTCAATGGTTACAGTAATGACAGGAAGGGTTACAGTAATGACAGTAAGGGTTACAGTACTGACAGTAATGACAGTAATTAATTAATTAGCAGTAATTAACGCTAATTAGACTCACGGGTGCAGGCGGTGCTCCCGCCGGTGGCACTCACATTACAGCAATTACCATTCACAGGTGAGGTCAATGGTTACAGTAAGGACAGTAAGGGTTGCAGTAATGACAGTAATTAATTAATTAGCAGTAATTAAGGCTAATTAGACTCACGGGTGCAGGCGGTGCTCCCCCCTGTGGCACTCCCATTACAGTAATGACAGTAAGGGTTACGGTAAGGACAGTAAGGGTTACAGTAATGACAGTAAGGGTGACAGTAATTAATTAATTAGGCACTAATTAACGCTATTAGACTCACGGGTGCAGCCGGTTCCTCCCGCCTGATGCTCTCTCCCATTACAGTAAGGACAGGAAGGGTTACAGTAATTAATTAATTAGCATTAATTAGCATCAATTAGACTCACGGGTGCAGCCGGTGCTCCCTCCTGTGGCACTCCCATTACAGTAAGGACAGGAAGGGTTACAGTAATTAATTAATTAGCATTAATTAGCGTTAATTAGACTCACGGGTGCAGCTGGTGCTCCCGCCTGTGGCACTCCCATGACAGTAATGACAGTAATTAACACTCACAGGTGGGGTCAATGGTTACAGTAAAGACCGTAAGGGTTACAGTAATTAATTAATTAGCAGTAATTAAGGCTAATTAGACTCACAGGTGCAGCCGTGCTCCCGCCTGCGGCACTCCCATTACAGTAATGACAGTAATTAACACTCACGGGTGGGGTCAATGCTTACAGTAGGGACAGTAAGGGTTACAGTAATGACAGTAATTAATTAATAGCGGTAATTAAGGCTAATTAGACTCACGGGTGCAGCCGGTGCTCCCTCCTGTGGCACTCCCATTACAGTAATGACAGTAAGGGTTACAGTAAGGACAGTAAGGGTTACAGTAATTAATTAATTAGCATTAATTAGCGCTAATTAGACTCACGGGTGCAGGCGGTGCTCCTGCCGGTGGCACTCCCATTACAGTAATGACAGTAAGGGTTACAGTAATGACAGTAAGGGTTACAGTAATGACAGTAAGGATACAGTAATGAATTAATTAGCATTAATTAGCGCTAATTAGACTCACGGGTGCAGCCGGTGCTCCCTCCTGTGGCACTCCCATTACAGTAATGACAGTAATTAATGCAATTAACACTCTCGGGTGGGGTCAGCGGCAGCAGTAATGACAGTAAGGGTTACGGTAATGACAGTAAGGGTTACAGTAATTAATTAATTAGCATTAATTAGCGTTAATTAGACTCACGGGTGCAGGCGGTGCTCCCTCCTGTAGGCACTCCCATTACAGTAATGACAGTGAGGTTAAGGTAAGGACAGTAGGGGTTACAGTAATTAATTAATTAGCAGTAATTAGCGTTAGATTAGACTCACGGTGCAGGCGGTGCTCCCGCCTGTGGCACTCCCATTACAGTAATGACAGTAAGGGTTACAGTAAGGACAGTAAGGGTTGCAGTAATGACAGTAATTAATTAATTAGCATTAATTAGCATTAATTAGACTCACGGGTGCAGGCGGTGCTCCCGCCTGTGGCACTCCCGCAGGTCAGGCTCTCGCAGGCGCTGCAGAACAGGGACAGCGGCTCCCGGGGGTGCGAGCGGCAGCGGGACGGGAACGGCGCCGGGACGGGGTCAATGGGATCCATGGGATCCATGGGATTTGTGGATTAATGGGATTATTGGGAGCAATGGGATCGGGAAGGGACGGAGAGCCTGGGGAGAGAGAGAGAGATGGAGGAATTGGAATGGGGGAAAGCGGGAACGGGGAAATTGGAATGGAAACAAAAACGGCAACGGAGACGGGAATGGGGGAATGGGGAAACCTGGGATAGGAGTAAGGGATTCCCTTCCCCCAGTCCCATTCCCCATTCCCATTCCCCCATTCCCATTCCCCAATTCCCATTACCCATTCCCATTCCCCCATTCCCATTCCCCATTCCCATTCCCCAATTCCATCCCATTCCCATCCCATTCCCCATTCCCATTCCCCATTCCCGATTCCCCATTCCCATTCCCCATGTCCCCCATTCCCATTCCCCCATTCCCATTCCCATCCCATTCCCCATTTCCCCATTCCCATTCCCCCTATTCCCATTCCCCCATTCCCATTCCCCATTCCCATTCCCCATTCCCATCCCCCATTCCCCCATTCCATTCCCCCATTCCATTCCCCATTCCCCCATTCCATTCCATTCCCATTCCATTCCCCCATTCCCCCATTCCCCATTCCCCCATTCCCATTCCCCATTCCCATTCCCCCATTCCCCCATTCCCATTCCCCCATTCCCATTCCCCCATTCCCCCATTCCCATTCCCATTCCCATTCCCCCATTCCCATTCCCATTCCCATTCCCCATTCCCCCATTCCCATTCCCCCATTCCCATTCCCATTCCCCATTCCCCCATTCCCATTCCCCCATTCCCCCATTCCCCATTCCCCATTCCCATCCCCCATTCCCCCATTCCCATTCCCATTCCCATTCCCCCATTCCCATTCCCATTCCCCCATTCCCCATTCCCCCATTCCCATTCCCATTCCCCCATTCCCCATTCCCCCATTCCCCATTCCCCCATTCCCATTCCCCCATTCCCATTCTCATTCCCCCATTCCCCCATTCCCCCATTCCCATTCCCAATTCCCATTCCCCCATTCCCCCATTCCCATTCCCATTCCCCATTCCCATTCCCCCATTCCCATTCCCATTCCCCATTCCCCCATTCCCATTCCCCCATTCCCATTCCCATTCCCCCATTCCCATTCCCATTCCCCCATTCCCATTCCCAATTCCCATTCCCCCATTCCCATTCCCATTCCCCATTCCCCATTCCCATTCCCCCATTCCCCCATTCCCCATTCCCCATTCCCATTCCCCATTCCCATTCCCCCATTCCCCATTCCCATTCCCCATTCCCCCATTCCCCTTCCCCCATTCCCCCATTCCCATTCCCATTCCCATTCCCCATTCCCATTCCCCCATTCCCATTCCCATTCCCCCATTCCCATTCCCCCATTCCCATTCCCCAATTCCCATTCCCCCATTCCCCCATTCCCCCATTCCCCCATTCCCATTCCCATTCCCCCATTCCCCATTCCCCATTCCCCATTCCCCCATTCCCATTCCCCCATTCCCATTCCCATTCCCCCATTCCCCATTCCCCCATTCCCATTCCCCCATTCCCATTCCCATTCCCCCATTCCATTCCCCATTCCCCCATTCCCCATTCCCCCATTCCCATTCCCATTCCCCCATTCCCATTCCCCCATTCCCATTTCCCCATTCCCATTCCCATTCCCATTCCCATTCCCATTCCCATTCCCATTCCCATTCCCCATTCCCCCATTCCCCATTCCCATCCCCATTCCCATTCCCCCATTCCCATTCCCCATTCCCCATTCCCCCATTCCCATTCCCCATTCCCATTCCCCCATTCCCATTCCCCATTCCCATTCCCCATTCCCATTCCCCCATTCCCCATTCCCCCATTCCCATTCCTATTCCCATTCCCCAATTCCCAATGGGAATGGGGAAAACTGGGAAATTGGAAATGGGGGAAATGGGAAGATGGGATGGAAATGGGAATGGGAAAAGAGAGGAATGGGAATGGGAATGGGAATGTGGGAATGGGAATGGAGGGGAATTGGAAATGGGGGAATGGGAATGGGGGAATGGGGAATGGGAATGGGGAACCTGGGAATGTGGGAATGGGATTGGGGAATGGGGAAACGGGGGAATGGGATGGGGCAAATGGGAATTGGAATGGGGGAAACTGGGAATGGGAATGAGGGGAATTGGGAACATGGAATGGGAATGGGGTAAACTGGGAACAGGAACATGGAAATGGGGAAATGGGGAATAGGGAGATGGGAATATGGAAATGGGGGAATGGGAATGGGGGAATGGGAATGGGGAATGGGGAATGGAGGAATGGGAACGGGAATGGGGGAATGGGAATGGGGGAATGGGAATGGGGGAATGGGAATGGGAATGGGAATGGGGAATGGGAATGGGAATGGGAATGGGGAATGGGAATGGGGGAATGGGAATGGGGAATGGGAATGGCAATGGGGGAATGGGAATGGGGGAATGGGAATGGGAACGGGAATGGGGAATGGGGAATGGGGGAATGGCAATGGGGAATGGGAATGGGGGAATGGGGGAATGGGGGAATGGGAATGGGAATGGGAATGGGGATGGGGGAATGGGAATGGGGGAATGGGGGAATGGGAATGGGAATGGGGGAATGGGAATGGAGGAATGGGAATGGGAATGGGAATGGGAATGGGGATGGGGGAATGGGAATGGGAATGGGGGAATGGGAATGGGAATGGGGGAATGGGGGAATGGGAATGGGAATGGGGGAATGGGAATGGAGGAATGGGAATGGGGGAATGGAGGAATGGGAATGGGGGAATGGGAATGGGAATGGGGGAATGGGAATGGGAATGGGGGAATGGGGAATGGGGGAATGGGAATGGAGGAATGGGAATGGGGGAATGGAGGAATGGGAATGGGGGAATGGGAATGGGGGAATGGGAATGGGGAATGGGGAATGGGAATGGGGGAATGGAGGAATGGGAATGGGGAATGGGAATGGGGAATGGGAATGGGGGAATGGGGGAATGGGAATGGGAATGGGGAATGGGAATGGCAATGGGGGAATGGGAATGGGGGAATGGGAATGGGAATGGGGGAATGGGAATGGGGGAATGAGGGAATGGGGGAAATTGGGAATGGGAACAGCAATAGGGAAAATTGGGAATGGGGGAAACGGAACAGGAACGTGGCAATGGGGGAATGGGAATGGGTTACAGGAGGTGCCACGGGTGACACAGGGAGGTGACAATGAGGTGACAATGAGGTGACAATGAGGTGACCTCACTCACCCAGGGGCTGCACGCGGTGCTCCCGGGTGTACCTGACCCTCAGGTGAGCCCCCACGCAGGTGGCGCACAGCGGCTCCGAGCACTCCAGACAGAAGCTGGTGGCCCTGGCGTTGTCCTCGCAGCTGGTGCAGCTCTGGGGACAAGGGACAAGTCCCTCAGACCCCATCAGTTAATTAGGGTTAATTAGCATTAATTAATTAATTAAGCCCTACCTGCCCGCTGGGGCTGGGCTGCAGGAACAGGTTCTCCATGATGTCACCCAGGGGACACTGCTGGTGGCACACGGGACACTCGAACGCTGAGGGGACACGGAGGGGACAGAGTCACAGCAGGGTCACGGTGTCCCCAAGGAGGGGACAGTGCCACACAGAGGGGTCGGTGTCCCCTCCCCACAGAGCTCCCAGTATCCCCCAGTGACCCCAGTAAAGCCCCAATGCCTCCCCAGTGCTCCCAGTAGCCCCCAGTGTTCCCAGTGACCCTGAGCACAACCCAGTGCTCCCAGTAACTCCCAGTGCTCCCAGTATCCCCCAGTGACCCCCAGTAACTCCCAGTGCTCCCAGTATCCCCCAGTGACCCCCAGTATCTCCCAGTAACTCCCAGTATCCCCCACTATCTCCCCATACCTCCCAGTACCTCCCAGTATCCCCAGTCCCTCCCACCATTCCCGTCCCTTAGGTGGGCTCCAGGCGTGGCTCCCAGTGCTCCCAGTAGCCCCCAGTGCTCCCACTAATCCCCAGTACCTCCCCAGTAATCACCAGTAAACTCCAGCGATCCCAGTAACCCCCAGTGCTCCCAGTACCTCCCAGTAACCCCCAGTGCTCCCAGCAACCCCCAGTAACCCCCAGTGCTCCCAGTAAACCCCAGCGCTTCCCAGTAATCTCCAGTAAACTCCAGCAATCCCAATAACTCTCAGCATCTCCCAGTGGCTCCCAGTATCTCCCAGTGGCTCCCAGTATTCCCAGTAACCCCCAGTGCTCCCAGTATCCCCAGTCCCTCATCTCCCCTCACCGTTCCCGTGCTCGCTCCCGATGCAGCCCCGGCACACGGAGTGCAGCCAGGGCAGCACCCGCGCCTCCCAGTGCTCCCAGTATCCCCCAGTATCCCCCAGTATCCCCCAGTATCCCCATCTCCCCTCACCGTTCTTGTCTCCATGCTCGCTCCCGATGCAGCCCCGGCACACGGAGTGCAGGCAGGGCAGCAGCCGCGGTTCCCGCTGCGGGCTCAGGCGTTTTCTGCAGGCCCCGCAGAGCTCCAGCAGCCCCAGCGGCTCGGGCAGCTCCGCTCCGGTGGCCCCGGGACCGCTCCCGAGCGCTGCCGCCGCCTGAGGCGCCGCCATGGTGGCCGCGTCCCCCTCACGCTGGGCACGGCCTCCTGCTCCCGCCCCCGCACCGCCCCGCGACCAATCACTGCCCGCGCTGGCTGATTGACGTTGTGAAGAACCAATAGAAGGAAGGCAGGGAGGGGATTACGGAGATTGACAGCGCGCGGGAGCAATGAGAGAGGAGAAGGCGGGAAGGAAAGGGCAGGAAGAGGCCTCCGGCACGTGAAGGCGAACGGGCCAATCAGCGCGCAGAGCGGGCGGAGCTCAGCCAATCAGCGGCCGGAGAGCCCTGGGGAAGGCGGGGACTTCTTGGACGGAGTGGCCAATCGGAATCGGCGCGCTGCGAGGAGGCGGGGCGGATGATGTGATGGACAGCTGAACAAACCAATGGGAAGCAGAACTGGGGAGGGACTGGGAATACTGGGAGGTACTGGGGGTTACTGGGAATTACTGGGATCACTGCGAGCTCGGAGCACTGGGGAGGCACAGGGGGTTACTGGGAATTACTGGGGGTTACTGGGAGCACTGGGAGTTACTGGGGGTTACTGGGGGTTACTGGGAGTTACTGGGAATTACTGGGAGTTACTGGGGTTACTTGGATCACTGGGAATTACTGGGAGCACTGGGGATCACTGGGAGATACTGGGAACACTGGGGGTAAATGGGATTGATGGGAGTTACTGGGAGCACTGGGAGATACTGGGATCACAGGGAATTACTGGGACTTACTGGAAATTACTGGGAGAACTGGGAATTACTGGGATCACTGGGACTACTGGGAGTTACTGGGGATCATTAAGAGTTACTGGGATCACTGGGGGTTACTGGGGATTAATGGAAATTACTGGGAGCACTGGGAGGTACTGGAGATTAATGGGGATTACTGGGAGTTACTGGAAATTACTGAGATCACTGGAGGTTACTGGGGGTCACTGGGAGATACTGGGAATACTGGGAGCACTGGGGGTTACTGGATGTATCTGGGAGTTACTGGGATCACTGGGAGATACTGGGACAGAGCTGAGCAGGTGACACAACACAGGTGACACAGCACAGGTGACATCAATTTTAATGTAAAAAACGGCAAAAACAGCACCAAAAGCGTCCCTAAACCCCCCGGGGTCATTGTCACCATCGGGGGGACAGGAGGGAGCCCAGTCCCAGGTCATCCCCAGCTCCTGGGTCATTCTCAGGTGTCCCTGGATCCTTCTCCAGGTGCGACACCTCAACTCCATCCAGCCCTCCGAGCATCTCCATGGCCATTCATGGTCCATCCGTCCAATCATCTCCATGGCCATTCATGGTCCATCTGTCCAATCATCTCCATGGCCATTCATGGTCCATCCGTCCAATCATCTCCATGGCCATTCATGGTCCATCCATCCAATCATCTCCATGGCCATTCATGGTCCACCTGTCCAATCCCTGTTCTAGAACATTCCAGGGGTCCCACCAGGTCAATGACATCATCACCCTCATGGTCCATCCGTCCAATCATCTCCATGGCCTCTCATGGTCCATCCAATCATCTCCATGGCCACTCATGGCCCATCCGTCCAATCATCTCCATGGCCACTCATGGTCCATCCATCCAATCCCAATGCCCAACTCAGTTCCAGAACATTCTAGGGGTCCCACCAGGTCAATGACATCATCACCTTCATGGTCCATCCATCCAATCATCTCCATGGCCATTCATGGTCCATCTGTCCAATCCCTGTTCTAGAACATTCCAGGGGTCCCACCAGGTCAATGACATCATCACCTTCATGGTCCATCCATCCAATCATCTCCATGGCCTCTCATGGTCCATCCGTCCAATCATCTCCATGGCCACTCATGGTCCATTTGTCCAATCATCTCCATGGCCTCTCATGGTCCATCTGTCCAATCCCTGTTCTAGAACATTCCAAGGGTCCCACCAGGTCAAAGACATCATCACCTTCATGGTCCATCCATCCAATCATCTCCATGGCCTCTCATGGTCCATCCAATCATCTCCATGGCCATTCATGGTCCATCCATCCAATCATCTCCATGGCCACTCATGGTCCATCTGTCCAATCATCTCCATGGTCACTCATGGTCCATCTGTCCAATCCCTGTTCTAGAACATTCCAGGGGTCCCACCAGGTCAATGACATCATCACCCTCATGGTCCATCCATCCAATCATCTCCATGGCCTCTCATGGTCCATCCCTCCAATCATCTCCATGGTCCATCCATCCAATCCCGGTGCCCAACTCAGTTCCAGAACATTCCAGGGGTCCCATCATGTCAATGACATCACCACCCTCGATGTCCAGCCCTCTGAGCATCTCCATGGTCTCTCATGGCCCATCCATCCAATCATCTCCATGGCCTCTCATGGTCCATCTGTCCAATCTCTGTTCTAGAACATTCCAGGGGTCCCACCAGGTCAATGACATCATCACCCTCATGGTCCATCCCTCCAATCATCTCCATGGCCTCTCATGGTCCATCCAATCATCTCCATGGCCATTCATGATCCATCCGTCCAATCATCTCCATGGCCTCTCATGGTCCATCTGTCCAATCCCGGTGCCCAACTCAGTTCCAGAACATTCCAGGGGTCCCACCAGGTCAATGACATCATCACCCTCATGGTCCATCCATCCAATCATCTCCATGGCCATTCATGGTCCATCTGTCCAATCCCTGTTCTAGAACATTCCAGGGGTCCCACCAGGTCAATGACATCATCACCCTCATGCTCCATCCATCCAATCATCTCCATGGCCACTCATGGTCCATCCTTGCAATCATCTCCATGGTCCATCTGTCCAATCCCGGTGTCCAACTCAGTTCCAGAACATTCCATGGGTCCCATCAGATCATCACCCTCAATGAGGTGGCATCACCCACCCAGGGGCTGCACCCGGTGTAGTACCTGACCCTCAGGTGAGCCCCGACGCAGGTGGCGCACAGCGGCTCCGAGCACTCCAGACAGAAGCTGGTGGCCCTGGCGTTGTCCTCGCAGCTGGTGCAGCTCTGGGGACAAGGGACACGCCCGGGGGGACACATCCGTTTGGCCCCAATTAGTGTTAATTAGCATTAATTAATTAATTAAGCCCTACCTGCCCGCTGGGCTGCAGGAACAGGTTCTCCATGATATCAACCAAGGGGACACTGCTGGTGGCACACGGGACACACGAACGCTGAGGGGACACGGAGGGGACACAGAGGGGACAGAGTCACAGCAGGGTCACGGTGTCCCCATGGGTGGGGGGACAGGGGTGTCCCCTCCCCACAGAGCTCCCAGTAACTCCCAGTGCTCCCAGTATCTCCCAGTTTCCCCCAGTACCTCCCTATGTGGGAAAGGGACAAAAATTACGGAGCTGAGATCCCATGGGAGGCGGGGAGCAGTTGGTAAATTATAACATCTGTTCCAGAAAGTTCTCTGCTCTAAACTTCCCCATTGGAGCACCCCACAAAAACACCTCCCCCGCACCCCGGTTCCCCCGTCCCAATGGCCGGAGAGCCCCGCTGTGCCCGCCCCTCCGCTCCCCTTCTTAAACCCGGGTCCCGCCCGGTTTCGGGGCTCGGTTTCTTTACCCTGCTCCGAATTGTTTCGGTTTCACGACAAATCCGGCCCCGGGGGAGCCGCTGCGAAGCTGAGAAGGAGCGGCAGGAACGCAGCCAAGCCGCTGTGAGGCGTCTGTCTGTCTGTCTGTCTGTCTGTCTGTCCGTCCGTCCGGGACTTTGAGAGAACTTCGGTAAGCAGAATTCAGTGCTCATCGCAGCACGCACCCCCCCACCCGAACGAATCTGCTTTTATTTTAATTTATTTGCCTCGTCAATGTGTTTTTTAGCGATGGGATGTCGCCTATCCCGCGCTCGGAGGGAGTTTTATCTCCAAATTCGAAGTCGTCTTGTTTCGGGAAAAAAAATGTGTTTTTAAAAAGGGATGTTAAGGTGTTCGTTCGGTTTGTGTTCGAGGGTTTTCCCGAGATTTCTCGGGAAGATGTTTTGTCCGTTTCGTTATGGGAAAAAGTGGGGAAATGCATTTCTTTAGAGCAAGTTAAGGGGAATTTTAGGAAAATTCACTGCTTTGTTTGATTCGATTTTTAAGTTGATAAAAAAATAGAAAAAGCCCAGGATCCCGGTCCTCCTTCCCCGTGTCCCCCCCGCCTGCTTTTTTAAACCCTCTGCCCCCGTGGAGGATGCGGGACACACGCCCTGTCCCGCTGCCGTCTCCTGCATCCACCAGCGCCTCTCCCCGCCTGGGAATTTACCCTTAACCCCCATCCTAGAAATCTCTGTTTGTAGTTTGGGGGTTCCCATCGTAAAAATCTCTGTTTGTAGTTCGGGGGTTCTTGTTTACAAAATGGCGGCGGCACAAGATGGCGGCGGCCTCGTGGCAGCGCAGGGCGCCGCCATTTCCCTCCTCTGGCCGCTCCCCCCGCGTCGGGCCCGCCCCTTTCCGGGCTGGGTCCTCCTGTGGGCGGTGCTCCCCAGAAGGCCCCGCCCAGAGGCGTGACGTCAGTTTAAAGCCGCGCCCCCGTTTGTGCCTTCCGGTTCCCACGGCAACGAGACCGGAAGTGGGCGTGGTTTAAACCGGAAGGCCGCCATCTTGGCTTGCCGGAAACCCTGCGGTTTAGCGTGTCCGGTCACCACCTCAGGGGCGGAGATTTGGCTGCACCCCGGGCCACAACACCAGGCCAGGGAGCAGCTGGGCAAAGATCCGGGAGGAGCAATCAGGGATGGGAATCTTGAGCTGGCAGAGGGCCTGGGGCTGGTGGCTGCTCCAGTCATTCTTAATCCGAATGGGAACGCGAGGTGGGAGCAAATTCCATGCTCAGAGATCAAAGAGGTGTGGAAAGCAGCGAAACACTGTGGGAGAGGTTCACCCTATTTTAAAAATTTACTAGAACTGACAATTACTGCACATATTCCAGTAGCCCGTGACTTAAAGTACATTGTGACAGCCTTGTTGATCCCCACTGAGTTTCTTCTCTGGGAAGCCAATTGGAAAAAACTGTTAAAGGCAGGCCTTGATTGAGACACATCAAATACAAGGATTAGGTGATGGTGCTATGGATGCATTTGTGGGTGAAGGAGATTTTATCAGGCCTGAAGATCAGGCCATTTTGCCTGATGAAATAAATGAAATTAATTTTAGTAATTGATGTGATTAATGAAATTAAACTAGCTGCTAAAACTGCACTTTTTAAATATCCCAGACGATGCCACCGCCTTGCAAAGCTGCTCAGCCACCCACCAGGGAGGGGATGAGCCCTTCCTCAAGTTCATGGACCAACTCTGAGAAACCATTAAAAGACAGAACAACAACGTGGAAGCCAGGGGTGAGCTGCTCCAAAAAATGGTCATGAGTAACCTCAACTGAGCCACCAAGAAGATCCTCAGAGCTCTTCCACAGGATCCTGAGCCTCAAATCGCCCAAATGGTCACCCTGGAACAGCCAATTGTGGCTGCGGTAAGCAAGGGTGTCGGGGAGGCAGTGGTCACTTGAAATAATATTCAATATTTTAATTGTAAGCAGTATGGGCATAATTATGTCAAATGTGCCTACGCCCTGTCCCATGGATGCATTGATTCCACCATGGCTCCAGCAGCTTCCTCAGATCTGGGAAATGGTTTTTTCTGGAAAATGGTTTTTTCTGGGAAATGGTTTTTTTTTCTGGGAATTTTTTTTTTCTGGGAAATTTTTTTTTTTCTGGGAAATGGTTTTTTCTGGAAAATGTTTTTTTTCTGGAAAATGGTTTTTTCTGGGAAATGTTTTTTTGTGGAAAATGGTTTTTTCTGGGAAATGGGTTTTTTTTGGGAAATGTTTTGTTTTTCTGGGAAATGGTTTTTTCTGGAAAATGGTTTTTTCTGGGAAATGTTTTTTTTTTCTGGAAAATGGTTTTTTTTCTGAGAAATGGTTTTTTTTCTGAGAAATATTTTTTTCTGGGAAATGGTTTTTTCAGCCCACCTCAGCCCCACACGATTACACCAAGTCCAGGCCTCAGCGGTTCCAGGTGGGCAGCAAAACCCAATTCCCAGATGGGTCATTTCCGAGGCTCGGTGCCCCGAGGGAGGTTTCAGGTCCTTCCATCGAACAGGGCAGGTAGACTCGAGCCTTTGCAGAGCCCTCCCCAGCTCAGTCACAGTCATGGTACAGGATGAGGGCTTTGCCAGGGTTCCAGCTGGCTTCTTGGAGCCTCCCTTCCACGCCAGGACCATGGAGGTGCTGATGGTTGGGGACAACAAACAGGTTCCTTTTGGAATTATTGTGATCCCAGAGGTTGTGACTGTTCACCCTTCCAATAAAATAACTGTGACCGTTTCCTGTACCTCACCGCCGTACACTTAGTGCAGGCACGCTCGTTTTGCACAGATGTGTGTGCTTCCAGGACAGGACCCTGATGAGTCTAATTGTGGTGTTTATTTTCCACAGAAACCATCCAGGGAAAGACCTAACACATCAGCCACCATCTTCTAGAAAGAGAAGAATTTATACCTTCCAATGATGGCAGGCACAGGAAGATTCACCTTTACACCTTTCAATGATGGCAGGTTCACCTTTACACCTTTCAATGATGGCAGGCACAGGAAGATTCACCTTTACACCACAGGAAGATTCACCTTTACACCATTCAATGATGGCAGGCACAGGAAGATTCACCTTTACACCTTTCAGTGATGGCAGGTTCACCTTTACACCTTTCAATGATGGCAGGCACAGGAAGATTCACCTTTACACCTTTCAGTGATGGCAGGTTCACCTTTACACCTTTCACTGATGGCAGGTTCACCTTTACACCTTTCACTGATGGCAGGTTCACCTTTACACCTTTCAGTGATGGCAGGTTCACCTTTACACCTTTCAATGATGGCGGGTTCACCTTTACACCTTTCAGTGATGGCAGGCACAGGCAGATTCACCTTTACACCACAGGAAGATTCACCTTTACACCTTTCAATGATGGCAGGCACAGGCAGATTCACCTTTACACCACAGGAAGATTCACCTTTACACCTTTCAGTGATGGCAGGCACAGGAAGATTCACCTTTACACCTTTCACTGATGGCAGGCACAGGAAGATTCACCTTTACACCACAGGAAGATTCACCTTTACACCTTTCAGTGATGGCAGACACAGGAAGATTCACCTTTACGCCTTCTGATGATGGCAGGCACAGGAAGATTCACCTTTACACCTTTCAATGATGGCAGGTTCACCTTTACACCTTTCAATGATGGCAGGCACAGGAAGATTCACCTTTACACCACAGGAAGATTCACCTTTACACCTTTCAGTGATGGCAGGCACAGGAAAATTCACCTTTACACCTTTCAGTGATGGCAGACACAGGAAGATTCACTTTTACACCTTTCAGTGATGGCAGGTTCACCTTTACACCTTTCAGTGATGGCAGGCACAGGAAGATTCACCTTTACACCTTTCAATGATGGCAGGCACAGGAAGATTCACCTTTACACCACAGGAAGATTCACCTTTACACCTTTCAGTGATGGCAGGTTCACCTTTACACCATTCAATTATGGCAGGCACAGGAAGATTCACCTTTACACCTTTCAATGGTGGCAGGTTCACCTTTACACCATTCAATTATGGCAGACACAGGAATATTCACCTTTACACCTTTCAGTGATGGCAGGCACAGGAAGATTCACCTTTACACCACAGGAAGATTCACCTTTACACCTTTCGATGATGGCAGGTTCACCTTTACACCTTTCAGTGATGGCAGACACAGGAAGATTCACCTTTACACCACAGGAAGATTCACCTTTACACCATTCAATGATGGCAGGCACAGGAAGATTCACCTTTACACCTTTCACTGATGGCAGACACAGGAAGATTCACCTTTACACCTTTCAATGATGGCAGGTTCACCTTTACACCTTCCAGTGATGGCAGGCACAGGAAGATTCACCTTTACACCTTTTGATGATGGCAGGTTCACCTTTACACCTTTCAATGATGGCAGATTCACCTTTACACCTTTCAGTGATGGCAGACACAGGAAGATTCACCTTTACACCTTTCAGTGATGGCAGACACAGGAAGATTCACCTTTACACCTTTCAGTGATGGCAGGTTCACCTTTACACCTTTCAGTGATGGCAGGCACAGGAAGATTCACCTTTACACCTTTCAATGATGGCAGGTTCACCTTTACACCTTCCAGTGATGGCAGACACAGGAAGATTCACTTTTACACCTTTCAGTGATGGCAGGTTCACCTTTACACCTTTCAGTGATGGCAGGCACAGGAAGATTCACCTTTACACCACAGGAAGATTCACCTTTACACCTTTCAATGATGGCAGGCACAGGAAGATTCACCTTTACACCTTTCAGTGATGGCAGGTTCACCTTTACACCTTTCAATGATGGCAGGCACAGGAAGATTCACCTTTACACCTTTCAGTGATGGCAGGTTCACCTTTACACCTTTCACTGATGGCAGGTTCACCTTTACACCTTTCACTGATGGCAGGTTCACCTTTACACCTTTCAGTGATGGCAGGTTCACCTTTACACCTTTCAATGATGGCGGGTTCACCTTTACACCTTTCAGTGATGGCAGGCACAGGCAGATTCACCTTTACACCACAGGAAGATTCACCTTTACACCTTTCAATGATGGCAGGCACAGGCAGATTCACCTTTACACCACAGGAAGATTCACCTTTACACCTTTCAGTGATGGCAGGCACAGGAAGATTCACCTTTACACCTTTCACTGATGGCAGGCACAGGAAGATTCACCTTTACACCACAGGAAGATTCACCTTTACACCTTTCAGTGATGGCAGACACAGGAAGATTCACCTTTACGCCTTCTGATGATGGCAGGCACAGGAAGATTCACCTTTACACCTTTCAATGATGGCAGGTTCACCTTTACACCTTTCAATGATGGCAGGCACAGGAAGATTCACCTTTACACCACAGGAAGATTCACCTTTACACCTTTCAGTGATGGCAGGCACAGGAAAATTCACCTTTACACCTTTCAGTGATGGCAGACACAGGAAGATTCACTTTTACACCTTTCAGTGATGGCAGGTTCACCTTTACACCTTTCAGTGATGGCAGGCACAGGAAGATTCACCTTTACACCTTTCAATGATGGCAGGCACAGGAAGATTCACCTTTACACCACAGGAAGATTCACCTTTACACCTTTCAGTGATGGCAGGTTCACCTTTACACCATTCAATTATGGCAGGCACAGGAAGATTCACCTTTACACCTTTCAATGGTGGCAGGTTCACCTTTACACCATTCAATTATGGCAGACACAGGAATATTCACCTTTACACCTTTCAGTGATGGCAGGCACAGGAAGATTCACCTTTACACCACAGGAAGATTCACCTTTACACCTTTCGATGATGGCAGGTTCACCTTTACACCTTTCAGTGATGGCAGGCACAGGAAGATTCACCTTTACACCTTTCAATGATGGCAGGTTCACCTTTACACCTTCTGATGATGGCAGGCACAGGAAGATTCACCTTTACACCTTTCAATGATGGCAGGTTCACCTTTACACCATTCAGTGATGGCAGGCACAGGAAGATTCACCTGCCAAGGGACAAACCCACCGCGTCGCCCCTCCTGCCCCGGAATCCGCCCTTCCCATGGAAAAGGAGAAGGAGGAAGGGGACATAACCCAAACCTGGTTGCAAGGGTGCTCATCACACACGCAGATTCACCCCCTCGATGGAGCAGACAAATGTTTCGCACAGAAATGTCCTCCCACCCTTCCCAAAGTTCTGTTATTAGCAAGAAGTCATTGCCTCCTCCCGGCTGCCGACGTTAACGCGCCTCGGGTTCCGCCCCTTTCTCCCTCCCCCATTCTTTGCCATCCTCCTTCCCTTCTTCCTCCTTGTGGCGCTTCTGCTGCTTCTCCTTCTCTTCCTTTCCTCCTTCCTTCTCCTCCTTCAACCCACGGAGAAGGGGGAGGTAGCAGAGAGAGTTTGAGTACGGGTTGATGTCGAACGGGAAGAGACCGTTCCCCGTGAGAACAGGGGAACAGGCAAAGAGAAAACAGAGGAAGTTTGAGTTACGGTTGAGAGTGTTTTGGCCCCAAGATCCCGAATCCTTTTGGGGTCTGATGAGCGTCGGCATCGGGCGCCTTGACTCGGCGTTGGGCTCATCCCGCAGCGCCGGTTTTGTCTCGTTTGCCAAAAGTGGCCCCGCTGAGCACTCGGCGTTCCGCGGCGCGGCTCCACAGCCCCCTTTACCCATTAAAAGGTTTAGGATAGGTTGGGATTGTTTAGGCTCCTTGTTTTGATTAGGAAACCTTTCCAACAATCGGAGGCTCGCGAAAGTTCGAGACGGGTTGAGGCTGCAGGGCACGGCGACGTTGTGCGTCTTCTGTAAGCGGTGTTTTTGAAAGTCAACGCGCTTGCCCCGCGTACGAGCTGAGGTTGCATGTTTTTCAAGGGGGTCGCGTGGTTCCATGTGAAAGGCACCTTTGAGCTCACGTGTTTTTCACATGAAAGGCAAATTTGGAAATCCCGTGGGGTTTTTTTCATGCATGAGGCAGCTCCGTGCTCCCAGCGGGGCCTTACACCTGCCGGGCACGCGTGTGTCAATCGAGGCATCGAGGAATTCCACTATGAGCTCAGCATAGCCTGGGGTTTAGAGGCGGTTCACAAGGCTGGTGTCTTTGCAAGGGGGCCATGAAAAAGGAGACTGGTTCTAATAATTCTTCGTTTCCCTGAGAAGGGATCGGGTGCGCTGGTGCAGACAAGGGAGAGAGGAACGACCAAGGGAGAGAGGAACGACCGAGGGAGAGAGGAACGACCGAGGGAGAGAGGAACGAGCTTCTTGATGCCAAACTCGGGGCATTCCCAGCCTTGCAGCCACCCTCGCTTCCATCCAGGTGACCTCCAGCCCAAACAGAACACCTGGGTCACCTTGGCCAAGTCCCTCCAGCAGCACAACTTTGGTGTGGCCACAGGAAGCGTGGACAATCCGATATCTCTGTGCCTGGTGGGAGACCCCTGACAGAAAAAGATGATTCGTTCATGGGTGAGAAACCCAACCCTGTGGACTCCCGGCATGGATGTACAAGGATTCTTCACGTGCCTCACCAGAGCCCCACGAGCTGGAGCTGTTTGGCCCATCCAGAGCGAAGCGCGGCGTTAATTTTGCGCACACAGCGAGACCGAATCGGCAGATGAGACCTCCAAGCAAAGATGCCTCACCAAACGATAAAAGGGGGGTCCCTGCAGCCTGGGCCAGCTGAATACCCTCACCCCAAATACCTCCCAATTGCAGAATTGCAAGCAGAACACCAAATTATCCCACCAGAAAAGATCTTGGAAGAATTTGCTCCAGATTGTGACGGCCAAATTCACACTTGGGGAACGACCCAAGAGGGTCGTGGTTTCCATTTTTCCATCCTTGGGTCACCGCTGCGAAGGCCCTGGGGGAGATTTCTCAGCTGGGCTGCTGGCTCGGTGAGGAGGCCAAGGCGATGTTCGTGGACGAAGAGGCCACCGGGCTCGCCACGTTGCAAGATGGGGCAGGAATCGAATTCAAGAGAGGGCAGCAATCGAATTCAAGATAGGGGCAGCAATCGAATTCAAGATAGGGCAGCAATCGATTCCAAGATAGGGCAGCAATCGATTTCAAGATAGGGGCAGCAATCGAATTCAAGATAGGGCAGCAATCGAATTCAAGATAGGGCAGGAATCGATTTCAAGATAGGGGCAGCAATCGAATTCAAGATAGGGCAGCAATCAATTTCAAGATAGGGCTGCAATTGATTTCAAGATAGAGCAGCAATCGAATTCAAGATAGGGGCAGCAATCGATTTCAAGATAGGGCAGCAAACGAATTCAAGATAGGGCAGCAATCGAATTCAAGATAGGGCAGCAATCGAATTTTCTGCTGCTCTCCCACAGCCGTGGATGCGAGGACTTCGAAGGAAACCTGTCTTGGCACAGCAGCTCGATACAGGCGAACGTAACGGGGCTGTTAAATCAGGTGAAATTACGTTAAGGCTGAGGAGAAGGCGGCGGCAGAGTGGCTGGACAGGCTGTTCAAACGATGGGGAGTTCCTGAGTGGGTCCCCTCTGTCTCAAGAGAGCTGCTGTGGGTCACCATCCTAACAGGGATTGTTGGAATTGTTGTATTTTGCCTCAAAAAAGCTCTTTTAAAGACACTCGGAGAGGCCTTTTTAATAAACAGAAAAGGGGGAGATGTGGAGGGAGAGGGCGGAGATGACGGAGCTGAGATCCCATGGAGGGGAGGGGGGCTGGTGGTAAATGACAGCGTCCGTTCCAGAAAGTTCTCTGCTCTGAGCTTCCCCATTGGAGCACCCCATGTGCTGCCCCAGTAACTCCCAGTGCTCCCAGTAACCCACAGTGATCCCAATAACCCACAGTGATCCCAGTAACCCCCAGTGCTCCCAGTAACCCACAGTGATCCCAGTAACCCACAGTGCTCCCAGTAACCCCCAGTGCTCCCAGTAACCCCCAGTGCTCCCAGTAACCCACAGTGCTCCCAGTAACTCCCAGTGCTCCCAGTAACCCCCAGTGATCCCAGTAACCCACAGTGCTCCCAGTAACCCACAGTGCTCCCAGTAACCCACAGTGATCCCAGTAACTCCCAGTGCTCCCAGTAACCCCCAGTGATCCCAGTAAACCCCAGTGATCTCAGTAACCCACAGTAATCCCCAGTGCTCCCAGTAACCCACAGTGATCCCAGTAACCCACAGTGATCCCAATAACCCACAGTGCTCCCAGTAACCCACAGTGATCCCAGTAACTCCCAGTGCTCCCAGTAACCCCCAGTGCTCCCAATAACCCACAGTGATCCCAATAACCCACAGTGATCCCAGTAACCCCCAGTGCTCCCAGTAACCCACAGTGATCCCAGTAACCCACAGTGCTCCCAGTAACCCACAGTGCTCCCAATAACCCACAGTGATCCCAGTAGCACCTGAGCATCCCCAGTAACCCCCAGTGCTCCCAGAATGTCCCAGTAACTTCCAGTATCTCCCAGTGCTCCCAGTAACCCACAGTGATCCCAGTAACCCCCAGTGCTCCCAGTAACCCACAGTGATCCCAGAATCTCCCAGTAACTTCCAATATCTCCCAGTATCTCCCAGTGCTCCCAGTAACCCCCAGTAAACTCCAGTGATCCCAGTAACTCCCAGTAATTTCCAGTAAGTCCCAGTAATCCCCCATGATCCCAGTAACCCCCAGTGCTCCCAGAATCTCCCAGTAACTTCCAATATCTCCCAGTATCTCCCAGTGCTCCCAGTAACCCCCAGTAACCTCCAGTGATCCCAGTAACTCCCAGTAATTTCCAGTAAGTCCCAGTAATCCCCCATGATCCCAGTAACCCCCAGTGCTCCCAGAATCTCCCAGTAGCCTCCAGTGATCCCAGTAACCCCCAGTAATTTCCAGTAACTCCCAGTAATCTCCAGTAAGTCCCAGTAACTCCCGGTGCTCCCAGTAACCCTCAGTGCTCCCAGAATCTCCCAGTAACTTCCAATATCTCCCAGTAACTCCCAGTGCTCCCAGTAACCTCCAGTGATCCCAGTAACTCCCAGTAACTCCCAGTCAGTCCCAGTAATCCCCCATGATCCCAGTAACCCCCAGTGCTCCCCCTGGGAGTCACTGGGAGCACTGGGAGATGTTCTGGGAATTACTGGGGATTAATGGAATCACTGGGAATACTGGGAGCACTGGGGGTTACTGGGAGTTACTGGGATCACTGGGAGATGCTGGGACACAGCACAGGTGACACAGCACAGGTGACATCAATTTTAATGTAAAAAACGGCAAAAACAGCACCAAAAGTGTCCCTAAACCCCCCCGGGGTCATTGTCACCATCGGGGGCACAGGTGGGACCCTGTGTCCCCCCAGGTGTGGAGGGGACAGGTGGGACCCTGTGTCCCCCAGGTGTGGAGGGGACAGGAGGGACCCTGTGTCCCCCCCAGGTGTGGAGGGGACAGGTGGGACCCTGTGTCCCCCCAGGTGTCCCCCCAGGTGTGGAGGGGACAGGTGGGACCCCCTGTCCCCCAGGTGTGGAGGGGACAGGTGGGACCCTGTGTCCCCCAGGTGTCCCCCCAGGTGTGGAGGGGACAGGTGGGGCCCTGTGTCCCCCCAGGTGTGGAGGGGACAGGTGGGACCCTGTGTCCCCCCAGTGTCCATCCCTGGCCAGGGCGGGGTCACAGAGCCATGGAGTGGGTGGGGGAGGGGCCTGTCCCCAAGCCAGCTGCTCTGGGGACGCCATTCCAGGGATTTGTCCCCAAAATCCAGCTCCACCTGCCCTTCCCCAGCAGGAAACCCCTCCTCGTGTCCTGGAGCTCCAGGACCTCGTCCCAAGTCCCTCTCCAGCTCCTCCGTGGGCTCTCAGGTGTCCCTGGATCCTTCTCCAGGTGGGACACCAGGCTGGGACACCTGGATGGGACACCTGGATGGGACACCTGGATGGGGACACCTGGATGGGACACCAGGACCTTTCCCCAAGCCAGTCCCAGGTCCATCCCCAGCTCCTGGGTCACTCTCAGGTGTCCCTGGATCCTTCTCCAGGTGCGACACCTCAACTCCATCCAGCCCTCTGAGCATCTCCATGGCCACTCATGGTCCATCCGTCCAATCATCTCCATGGCCTCTCATGGTCCATCCAATCATCTCCATGGCCTCTCATGGTCCATCCAATCATCTCCATGGCCTCTCATGGTCCATCCGTCCAATCCCTGTTCTAGAACATTCCAGGGGTCCCACCAGGTCAATGACATCATCACCGTCATGGTCCATCCATCCAATCATCTCCATGGCCACTCATTCTCCATCCATCCAATCCCGGTGCCCAGCAGAGTTCCAGAACATTCCAGGGGTCCCATCAGGTCAATGACATCACCACCCTCATGGTCCATCCGTCCAATCATCTCCATGGCCTCTCATGGTCCATCCAATCATCTCCATGGCCACTCATGGTCCATCCGTCCAATCATCTCCATGGCCACTCATTCTCCATCCATCCAATCCCGGTGCCCAACTCAGTCCCAGAACATTCTGGGGGTCCCATCAGGTCAATGACATCACCAACCTCATTGTCCATCCATCCAATCAACCTCGATGGCCTCTCATGGTCCATCTGTCCAATCCCTGTTCTAGAACATTCCAGGGGTCCCACCAGGTCAATGACATCATCACCGTCAATGTCCAGCCCACCGAGCATCTCCATGGCCAATCACAGCGTGGTCCATCTGTCCAATCCCAGTGCCCAGCAGAGTTCCAGAACATTCCAGGGGTCCCATCAGATCATCACCCTCATTGTCCATCCATCCAAGCATCTCCATGGCCACTCATGGTCCATCTGTCCAATCCCTGTTCTAGAACATTCCAGGGATCCCATCAGGTCAATGACATCATCACCCTCAATGTCCAGCCCTCTGAGCATCTCCATGGCCAATCACGGCGTGGTCCATCCATCCAATCATCTCCATGGCCACTCATGGTCCATCCATCCAATCCCAGTGCCCAGCAGAGTTCCAGAACATTCCGGGGGTCCCATCAGATCAATGACATCATCACCTTCATGGTCCATCCATCCAATCCCAGTGCCCAGCAGAGTTCCAGAACATTCCGGGGGTCCCACCAGATCAATGACATCATCATCCTCATGGTCCATCCATCCAATCCCTGTGCCCAGCAGAGTTCCAGAACATTCCGGGGGTCCCATCAGGATCTGTCCCTGATCCCGCTTCTGCCTGGACCCCCAGGCGTCCCCCACATCCCCGTGCCCTTCTCCTGTCACCAGGAACGTCCCCACAACCTCCGGAACCCCATGGAGATCCCCTCACCCCGGCTGCTCCACTGAGGGGCCCCCAGGGCCCCCTCACAGCCCTGCCAGGGGCTGGGCCCCCTCCTCAGGCCGGGCGAGCAGGGCCAGCACCTGCCATGCCCTGCCACGTGCCCAGCACGGGCTCCAATGGTGGCCCTGGTGGCAGTCCCAGTGGTGGCAGTCCCAGTGATGGCCCTGGGGGCAGCCCTGGTGGTGGCCCTGGTGATGACCCTGGTGGTGGCCCTGGTGGCAGTCCGGATGGTGGCCCCAGTGGCATCGCAGTTGGTGGCCCTGGTGGTGGCCCCAGCGCCAGCCCAGATGGTGGTGGCCCTGGTGGCAGTCCCAGTGGTGGCCCTGGTGGCAGCCCAGATGGTGGCCCTGGTGATGGCCCTGGTGGTGACCCCAGTTTCAGCCCAGCTGGTGGCCCTGGTGGCAGCCTGGGTGGCAGTCCCGGTGGCAGTGCTGGCGGTGGTGGCCCTGGTGGCAGCCCAGGTGGTGGCCCTGGTGGTGGCCCTGGTGATGGCCCCGGTGATGGCCCTGGTGATGGCCCCGGTGGTGGCCCCGGTGCCAGCCCAGATGTTGGCCCTGCTGGTTGCCCTGGTGGCGGTCCTAGCGCTGGCCCCAGTGGTGGCGCTGGTGATGGTCCTGGTGGTGGCCCCGGTGGTGGCCCAGATGGTGGCCCTGGAGGCAGTTCCAGTGGTGGCCCTGCTGGCAGTTCCAGTGGCCCTGCTGGCAGTGGTGGCCCCGGTGGCAGCCCAGATGGTGGCCCTGGTGGTGGCCCTGGTGGCAGTCCTAGTGAAGGTCCTGGTGGTAGTCCTGATGCTGGCCCTGGTGGCAGCCCGGTGGTGGCCCTGGTGGCAGCCCTGGTGGCAGCCCTGGTGGTGGCCCCGGTGGTGGCCCTGGTTGTAGTCCTGATGGTGGCCCTGGTGGTAGCCCAGGTGATGGTCCTGCTGGTGGCCCCGATGGTGGCCCCAACGTCAGCCTGGGTGGTGTCCCTGCTGATGGCCCCGGTGTTGGCCCTGGTGGCAGTCCCAGTGGTGGCAGTCCCAGTGATGGCCCTGGTGGCAGCCCTGGTGGTGGCCCTGGTGATGGCCCTGCTGGTGGCCCTGGTGGCATCACAGATGGTGGCCCTGGTGATGGCCCCAGTGCAGGCGGCCCTGGTGGCAGCCCAGATGGTGGCCCTGGTGGCAGTCCCAGTGGCGGCAGTCCCAGCGATGGCCCCGGTGGCAGCCCCGGTGGTGGCCCTGGTGGCAGCCCCGGTGGCGGCCCAGATGGTGGCCCTGGTGACAATCCCAGAGATTGCCCTGGTGGCAGCCCCGGTGATGGCCCCGATGGTGGCCCTGGTGGCGGCCCCAGCGGTGGCCTTGGTGGCAGCCCGGGTGACGGCCCTAGCGCCAGCACAGACGGTGGCCCTGGTGGCAGCGCCAGCGCTGTCCCCACTGCTGTCCCCGGTGTCCCCGCGTGCGCGGTGGCGGCGTGGCGCTCCAGGAGGGTGCGGTGCGAGAACCCGCGGCGGCAGAGGCGGCACTGGAAGCGCTCGGGGCGGTGCGTGCGCATGTGCACGTTCAGGGAGCTCTTCTGCGTGAAGCGCTTGCAGCACACGGAGCACTGGAAGGCGCGGACGCCCGTGTGCGTCACCATGTGCTTGAGCAGGTAGTCCCGGAGCGAGAAGGAGCGCCAGCAGATGGAGCACTGGTGGGGCTTCTCACCTGTGGGGAGGGAAATGGGCAGCTGGGGTCACTGTGGGGCAGTACTGGTCAGTGTGGGGCAGTACTGGTCAGTGTGGTCAGTGTGGGTCAGTGTGAGGCAGTGTGGGGCAGTACTGGTCAGTGTGGGGCAGTGTGGGGCAGTACTGGTCAGTGTGGGGCAGTGTGGGTCAGTGTGGGGCAGTACTGGTCAGTGTGGGGCAGTACTGGTCAGTGTGGGTCAGTAATGGTCAGTGTGGGTCAGTACTGGTCAGTGTGGGGCAGTGTGGTCAGTACTGGTCAGTGTGGGGCAGTGTGGTCAGTACTGGTCAGTGTGGGTCAGTGTTGGTCAGTACTGGTCAGTGTGGGGCAGTACTGGTCAGTGTGGGTCAGTGTGGTCAGTACTGGTCAGTGTGGGTCAGTACTGGTCAGTGTGGTCAGTACTGGTCAGTGTGGGTCAGTACTGGTCAGTGTGGTCAGTACTGGTCAGTGTGGTCACCATGTGCTTGAGCAGGTAGTCCCGGAGCGAGAAGGAGCGCCAGCAGATGGAGCACTGGTGGGGCTTCTCACCTGTGGGGAGGGGAATGGGCAGCTGGGGTCAGTACTGGTCAGTGTGGGGCAGTACTGGTCAGTGTGGTCAGTACTGGTCAGTGTGGGTCAGTGTGGGTCAGTACTGGTCAGTGTGGGTCAGTACTGGTCAGTGTGGTCAGTGTGGTCAGTACTGGTCAGTGTGGTCAGTACTGGTCAATGTGGGTCAGTACTGGTCAGTGTGGGTCAGTACTGGTCAGTGTGGTCAGTGTGGTCAGTACTGGTCAGTGTGGTCAGTACTGGTCAGTGTGGGTCAGTACTGGTCAGTGTGGTCAGTACTGGTCAATGTGGGTAAGTACTGGTCAGTGTGGGTCAGTGTGGGTCAGTACTGGTCAGTGTGGTCAGTACTGGTCAGTGTGGGTCAGTACTGGTCAGTGTGGGTCAGTGTGGTCAGTACTGGTCAGTGTGGTCAGTACTGGTCAATGTGGGTAAGTACTGGTCAGTGTGGGTCAGTGTGGGTCAGTACTGGTCAGTGTGGTCAGTACTGGTCAGTGTGGGTCAGTACTGGTCAGTGTGGGTCAGTGTGGGTCAGTACTGGTCAGTGTGGTCAGTACTGGTCAGTGTGGTCACCATGTGCTTGAGCAGGTAGTCCCGGAGCGAGAAGGAGCGCCAGCAGATGGAGCACTGGTGGGGCTTCTCACCTGTAGGGAGGGGAACGGGGGAGCTGGGGTCACTGTGGGGCAGTACTGGGCAGTGTGGTCAGTACTGGTCAGTGTGGGGCAGTACTGGTCAGTGTGGTCAGTGTGGGTCAGTACTGGTCAGCATGGTCAGTACTGGTCAGTGTGGAGCAGTGTGGTCAGTGTGGGTCAGTACTGGTCAGTACTGGTCAGTGTGGGGCAGTACTGGTCAGTGTGGGTCAGTGTGGTCAGTACTGGTCAGTGTGGGGCAGTACTGGTCAGTGTGGGGCAGTGTGGGGCAGTACTGGTCAGTGTGGTCAGTACTGGTCAGTGTGGGTCAGTACTGGTCAGTGTGGGACAGTGTGGGTCAGTAATGGTCAGTACTGGTCAGTGTGGTCAGTACTGGTCGGTGTGGGTCAGTACTGGTCAGTGTGGGTCAGTACTGGTCAGTGTGGGGCAGTGTGGTCAGTGTGGTCAGTACTGGTCAGTGTGGTCACCATGTGCTTGAGCAGGTAGTCCCGGAGCGAGAAGGAGCGCCAGCAGATGGAGCACTGGTGGGGCTTCTCACCTGTGGGGAGGGGAACGGGTGAGCTGGGGTCACTGTGGGGCAGTAATGGTCAGTGTGGGGCAGTACTGGTCAGTGTGGGTCAGTAATGGTCAGTGTGGGGCAGTGCGGTCAGTGTGGGTCAGTACTGGTCAGTGTGGTCAGTACTGGTCAGTGTGGGTCAGTACTGGTCAGTGTGGGGCAGTGTGGGGCAGTACTGGTCAGTGTGGGTCAGTGTTGGTCAGTACTGGTCAGTGTGGTCAGTACTGGTCAGTGTGGGGCAGTACTGGTCAGTGTGGGTCAGTGTGGGGCAGTACTGGTCATTGTGGGGCAGTGTGGGGCAGTACTGGTCAGTGTGGGGCAGTACTGGTCAGTGTGGGTCAGTGTGGGGCAGTACTGGTCAGTGTGGGGCAGTACTGGTCAGTGTGGTCAGTACTGGTCAGTGTGGGTCAGTGTGGGGCAGTACTGGTCAGTGTGGGGCAGTGTGGGGCAGTACTGGTCAGTGTGGTCAGTACTGGTCAGTGTGGGTCAGTGTGGTCAGTGTGGTCAGTGTGGTCAGTACTGGTCAGTGTGGGGCAGTGTGGGTCAGTACTGGTCAGTGTGGGTCAGTACAGGTCAGTGTGGGTCAGTGTGGTCAGTGTGGACAGTACTGGTCAGTGTGGGTCAGTGTGGGTCAGTACTGGTCAGTGTGGTCAGTACTGGTCAGTGTGGGTCAGTACTGGTCAGTGTGGGTCAGTGTGGTCAGTACTGGTCAGTGTGGTCAGTACTAGTCAGTGTGGGTCAGTGTGGGTCAGTACTGGTCAGTGTGGGTCAGTGTGGTCAGTACTGGTCAGTGTGGTCAGTACTAGTCAGTGTGGGTCAGTGTGGGGCAGTACTGGTCAGTGTGGGTCAGTGTGGTCAGTGTGGTCAGTACTGGTCAGTGTGGGGCAGTACTGGTCAGTGTGGTCAGTACTGGTCAGTGTGGGTCAGTGTGGGTCAGTACTGGTCAGTGTGGGTCAGTGTGGGGCAGTACTGGTCAGTGTGGTCAGTACTGGTCAGTGTGGGTCAGTGTGGGTCAGTGTGGGTCAGTACTGGTCAGTGTGGGGCAGTGTGGGGCAGTACTGGTCAGTGTGGGTCAGTGTGGGTCAGTACTGGTCAGTGTGGTCAGTACTGGTCAGTGTGGGTCAGTGTGGGGCAGTACTGGTCAGTGTGGGGCAGTACTGGTCAGCATGGGTCAGTACTGGTCAGTGTGGTCAGTACTGGTCAGTGTGGGTCAGTGTGGGTCAGTACTGGTGAGTGTGGGTCAGTACTGGTGAGTGTGGTCAGTACTGGTCGGTGTGGGGCAGTACTGGTCAGTGTGGTCAGTACTGGTCGGTGTGGGTCAGTGTGGGTCAGTGTGGGTCAGTGTGGGGCAGTGTGGTCAGTGTGGGTCAGTGTGGGTCAGTACTGGTCAGTGTGGTCAGTACTGGTCAGCATAGATTGATCCAGGTCAATGTGGGTCAATAGGAACCAATGTGGGTCAATGTGGGTCAACATGGGCCAAACTGGGTCAATGTGGATCAATACGGGTCAATGTGGGTCAGTGTGGGTCAGTGTGGGTCAGTGTGGGTCAATGTGGGTCAGTGTGGGTCAATGTGGACTGTACCAGGTCAACATGGGCCAAAACGGGGCCCTAGGACCCCCAAGTGTGTCCCCAGGTGTGTCCCCATGTCCCAGGTGTGTCCCCAGGTGCGCTCACCTGAGTGGATGAACATGTGCTTGCTGTAGTTCTTGTGGGTGTGTCCCCATGTCCCCAGCTGTGTCCCCATGCCCCAGGTGTGTCTGTGTCTGTCCCCAGGTGTGTCCCCATGTCCCCAGGTGTGTCCCCAGGTGTGTCCCCAGGTGTGTCCCCAGGTGCGCTCACCTGAGTGGATGAACATGTGCTTGCTGTAGTTCCTGCGGGTGTGTCCCCATGTCCCCAGCTGTGTCCCCAGGTGTGTCTCCATGTCCCCAGGTGTGTCCCCAGGTGCGCTCACCTGAGTGGATGAACATGTGCTTGCTGTAGTTCTTGCGGGTGTGTCCCCAGCTGTGTCCCCATGTCCCCAGGTGTGTCCCCATGTCCCAGCTGTGTCCCCAGGTGTGTCCCCAGGTGTCCCCAGCTGTGTCCCCAGGTGCGCTCACCTGAGTGGATGAACATGTGCTTGCTGTAGTTCTTGTGGGTGTGTCCCCATGTCCCCAGGTGTGTCCCCATGTCCCAGGTGTGTCCCCAGGTGTGTCCCCATGTCCCCAGCTGTCCCCAGGTGCGCTCACCTGAGTGGATGAACATGTGCTTGCTGTAGTTCTTGCGGGAGCTGAAGCTCTTCTGGCAGTGCCCGCACTGGTACGGGGGGGGCTGTGCCCGGCTCCGGGGGGCTCCGGGGGGCGCCGGGGGGGCTCTGAGAGCCCCGCCCCCCTCCAGCCCCCCCCCCCGCCAGGGCGGCGCCACCACGGGGGGGGCCCCGAATCCGACCCCGTCCCCCCCGGGCGCCTCCCAGGGCGGCACCGACGGCGCCTCAATGGCTGCAGCAGCTCCAAAACAGGGGAGGGACAGCGAAGCCACGACGCCTTCCTGGGGGGCTCCTTCATCCTCCGCTTCCTCCTCATCCTCCTCCTCATCATCCTCATCCTCCTCCAGGCGCTCCTCTTTGAGAGGGACGGGCGCCAGGCGCAGCGGCTGCCGCTGCTTGCGGCTGTGCCCGCTGGGGCCGTCCGTGGGCATCTCCGTGGGCATCTCCGTGGGCACTTCCGTGGTCAGTTCTGTGGTCAGTGGTGTGGACAGTGGTGTGGAGAGTTCAGTGGTCAGGGATGGGGTCAGTGGTGTGGACAGTGGTGTGGACAGTGGTGTGGCCAGCTCTGTGCTCAGTTCTCTGGTCAGCGGTGTGGCCAGCTTTGTGGTCATCTCTGTGGTCATTTCTGTGGTCATCTCTGTGGTCATCTCTGCGGTCACTTCTGTGGCCATCTCGGCGCTCAGCGCCGGCGTCACCACCCGCGCCTGCGAGATGATCTGCGTGCACTCGCCGATGACGGCCTCGATCTGCAGCACGGAGGCGGCGGTGAGGATGTGCAGCGCCTCGGAGCGCGCCACCACCAGGCTCCCGCTGTACAGGAACTCCACCAGCTGGCGCACAGCCGCCCAGGGCACCACGGGCGGCACCTCGATGGCCGAGTGGCCCAGGCTGAGCTTGTCGTGGAAGAAGGGGCTGCCGGCGGCCAGCACGCAGCGGTGGGCGCGCAGCGAGGCGCCGCGGGCCCGCACCGTCACGTCGCAGAAGTGGCCGCGGGCGCGCTGCCCGTTGAGCGTCCGCAGCAGCGAGCGGCTGAAGTTGTGCAGGTGGATGTAGTGGACGGCGTCCGGCATGGCTGGGACGACGGGGACCGGGGGGGACAATGGGGGTAGAGGGGACAATGGGGGTAGAGGGATGGTGGGGACACAGGGACACTGGGGTATAGGGGACACTGGGGACACTGGGACACGGGGGGGACACTGGGAGACAGGGGACACTGGGGACTCAGAGGGATGGTGGGGTTAGAGGGGATGGGGGACACTGCGGGGACAGGGGACACTGGGGGATAGAGGGGATGGTGGGGACACTGGGATAGAGGGGACAATGGGGATGTAGGGGGGACAGGGGACAGAGGGGACACAGGGGACTTGGGGGACAGAGGGGCACTGGGGACACTGGGACACAGGGGGGACACTGGAATAGAGGGGACAGAGGAGACACGGAGGACACAGGGATAGAGGGGACACTGGGGACACGGGGATAGTGGGGATAGAGGGGACACTGGGGAATCAGGGAACACTGGGGACTCAGAGGGATGGTGGGGTTAGAGGCGACAGGGGGACACTGCGGGGACAGGGGACACTGGGGGATAGAGGGGATGGTGGGGACACTGCGGGGACAGGGGACACTGGGGAATCAGGGGACACTGGGGGTACAGGGATGGTGGGGACGCTGCGGGTACAGGGGACACTGGGGAATCAGGGGACACTGAGGAATCAGAGGGATGGTGGGGTTAGAGGGGACAGGGGGACAATGGGAGACAGGGGACACTGCGGGGACGGGACAATGGGGGATAGAGGGGATGGTGGGGACACTGCGGGGACAGGGGACACTGAGGAATCAGGGGACACTGGGGAATCAGAGGGATGGTGGGGTTAGAGGCGACAGGGGGACAATGGGAGACAGGGGACACTGGGGAATCAGGGGACAATGGGGGTACAGGGATGGTGGGGACACTGTGGGGACAGGGGACACTGAGGAATCAGGGGACACTGGGGAATCAGGGGATACTGGGGGATAGAGGGGATGGTGGGGACACTGCGGGTACAGGGGACACTGGGGAATCAGGGGACACTGGGGACTCAGGGGGATGGTGGGGTTAGAGGGGACAGGGGACACTGCGGGGACAGGGGACACTGGGGAATCAGGGGACACTGGGGGATAGATAGAGGGGATGGTGGGGACACGGAGGACACAGGGATGGAGGGACACTGGGACACGGGGATGGTGGGGATAGAGGGGACACTGGGACACAGGGGGGACACTGGGATAGAGGGGACACTGGGACAGGGGGGACAGAGGGATAGAGGGGACACTGGGACACAGGGGGGACACTGGGATAGAGGGGACTGAGGAGACACGGAGGACACAGGGATGGAGGGACACTGGGGACACGGGTGGACACTGGGGATAGAGGGGACACTGGGACACAGGGATGGTGGGGTTAGAGGGGACACTGGGGACACTGGGACACGGGGATGGTGGGGATAGAAGGGACACTGGGACACAGGGGGGACACTGGGGACTCAGGGGGATGGTGGGGTTAGAGGGGACACTGGGGGGCACTGGGATAGAGGGGACACAGGGACAGTGAGGTTAGAGGGGACACTGGGGACACTGGGATAGAGGGGACACTGGGGGACAGAGGGACATGGGGGGACACGGGGATGATGGGGATGGAGGGGACACTGGAGATAGAGGGTGGACACAGGGGACAGAAGGGACACGGGGACACGGGGATGGAGGGGACACTGGGGACACAAAGACACTGGGACACTGGGGGTAGAGGGGACACAGGGACACTTGGGATAGAGGTGGACAGAGGGGACACAGGGACACGGGGAGGACACAGGGAATAGAGGGGACACTGGGATACTGAGGACTAGGGTGATACAGGGGACAGAGGGGACACTGGGGACAGCAGGCAGAGGGGACAGCAGGGACACTGGGGGATGGTGGGGTTAGAGGGGACACAGGGGACAATGGGGACACCGGGCTGGCGGTGATGGGGACACACGTGGGGACAGCGGCGAGGCTGGCGGGACCTGGGGACAGAGACACGGGGCTGGTGACGTCACCGGGGACCTGGGGACAGCCCGTGTGACGTCACGGCGCGCTGGTGACATCACGCCGAGGGACAGCGCGATGTCCCCGAGCTGTCCCCGCAGCCGGAACCGCCCGAGCCGGTTCCCGCCCCCCCCCCGGGACCCCTCGGGACCTCCCGGCCCGACCCTGCCCCTCCCCCACCCCCAAAACCCCCCCAGGACCCCTCCCCCACACCTCGCTCCGGCTCCCGCCGCCGCCGCTCTCTGACGTCACTTCCGCCGCAGCGGACCGGAAGTGGATCATAGAGAGGGGCCCAGAGCGCCCCCGCCCGCCATAGAGACGGGCGAGCGGCGGGGGCGCCCCCTGGCGGACCGGGGGTGTGGCGGCTCTTATGGAGCCACAGGGGGACCCCAGTGTCCCCAGAGGGACCCCAATGGGGACCCAAATGTCCCCAGAGGGACCCAAATGTCCCCAGAGGGACCCCAGTGGGGACCCCAATGTCCCCACACACCCCACAGGGATCCACATGGGGGCCCCAATGTCCCCAGTATCCCCAAAGGGATCCCCCAATGTCCCCACAGACACCATAGGGATCCTCATGGAGACCCCAATGTTCCCAAAGGGACCCCAATGTCCCCAAAGGGACACCAATGTCCCCAATGTCCCCAATGTCCTCAAAGGGACCCCAATGTCCCCAAAGGGCCCCCAATGTCCCTACAGACCCCACAGGGATCCCCATGGGGGACCCCAATGTCCCCAATGTCCTCAAAGGGACCCCAATGTCCCCAGTGTCCCCAAAGGGCCCCCAATGTCCCTACAGACCCCACAGGGATCCCCATGGGGGATCACAATGTCCCCAATGTCCTCAAAGGGACCCCAATGTCCCCAATGTCCCCAGTGTCCCCAAAGGGACCCCAATGTCCCCACAGACACCACAGGGATTTCCATGGGGACCCCAATGTCCCCAAAGGGACTCCCCACAATGTCTCCAACGTCCCCAAAGGGACCCGCCCCAATGTCTCCTGTGTCCCCAAAGGGATCCTCATGAGGACCCCAATGTCCCCAAAGGGACCCCATGGGGACCCCAATGTCCCCATAGACCCCCACAGAGCTGGACCCCCTGCACACCCTCATAGGGACCCCATGGTGGTCCCTGTCCATCCATGGTGACCCATGTTGGTTCCTGTAGACTCCTGTTGGTCCATGGTGACCCACATTGACTACTCCTGGTCCATCTCCACCCATGGTGACCCACGGTGACTCGTTGACCCCTGTCCATCCATGGTGACCCACATTGACTCGTTGACCCCTGTCCATCCATGGTGACCCACACTGACTCGTTGACCCCTGTCCATCCGTGGTGACCCACATTGACTCGTTGACCCCTGTCCATCCATGGTGACCCACGGTGACTCGTTGACCCCTGTCCATCCGTGGTGACCCATGTTGACTCCTCATGGTCCATTTTGACCCATGGTGACCCACGCTGACTCCTCTTGGCCCATGATGGTCCATGTCCATCCATGTTGACCAAAGTCAATTCCTGTTGATCCGTGGTGACCCTCGCTGACTCCTCTTGGGCCCATTTTGACCCGTGTCCATCCATGGTGACCCACATTGATTCATTGACTCCTGTTGATCCATGGTGACCCACATTGACTCCTCTTGATCCATCTCCATCCATGTTGACCCATGTTGACCCATGTTGACCCATGTTGACTCCTGTTGTTCCATGGTGACCCATGGTGACTCCTCTTGGTCCATCTTGATCCATGTCCATCCATGTTGACCCATGTCAATTCGTTGACCCCTATCAATCCATGGTGATCCATGTTGACTCCTCTTGGCCCATGATGGTCCACGTCCATCCATAGTGACCCACATTGATTCCTGTGGACCCCTCTTGATCTATGGTGATCTACACTGATTCCTCTTGGTCCATCTTGACCCACATTGACTCCTCTTGGCCCATCTTGACCCACGTCCTTCCAGTTGACCCACATTGACTCCTCTTGGCCCATCTTGACCCACGTCCTTCCAGTTGACCCACATTGACTCCTCTAGGCCCATCTTGATTCATCTCCATCCGTGTGGACTCACACTGGCTCGTTGACCGCTGTCCATCCATGGTGATCCACGTTGACTCATCTTGGTCCACGTCCATCCATGCTGACCCACGGTGACTCCTCCTGGTCCATCTTGATCAGGGTCTCCACCCATGTTGACCCACATTGACCTGTGGTGACCCATAGTGACCCCTGTTGACCCCTGGTGACCCTAGTGTCACCCTGTGTCTCTCCAGGTTGTCCCCACCATACAGGTGACCCCAGCGATGACCCTTGTGTGACCCCACGACCCCCAGCTGTCCCCTCTGTTCCACCCAACCCCAGCCCATGCCAGGGGTCAGTGACCCCTGTGACATCACCCAGAGCTTTCACCACGGTGACGTCAGACCCAGCACCATGACATCACACCCAGCACAGTGACGTCACACCCACCACTGTGACATCAGTGACGTTACAGTAAAAACTCAATAAAACCCAGTAAAACCCAGTATAAAGCAGTATGGACCAGTACAGACCAGTATAAACCAGTATAATGAGTAGACAAACCAGTATGGACCAATATAAACCTGTATGGGCCAGTAGAAACCAGTATATACCATTATAAACTAATACAAACCAGTACAGACCAGTACAAACCAGTCAAGACCAGTACAACCCAGTACAGACCAGTGCATACCAGTATAAATTAATACAAACCAGTACAGACCAGTACAACCCAGTAAAAGCCGCTAGACCAGGCTCGGGCTGGGTACTACATTACCCAGCGTGCACCGCGCGCGTTTCCGGGGGGAAGGAGGGGCGTGGCCTGGCCCAGTGAGACGCGGCCTAATTGACAGCGGCGAAGGCGGGAAGGCGGAGGGGGCGTGGCCTCGTGAGGCGGAGGGGGCGTGGCCTCGTGAGGCGGCGCGGCCCGGGCGTTGCGCGGCGGCGGCGGCAGCGCCGGGCCCGGTTCTGGCCCGATTCTAACCCGGTTTCAACCCGGTCCTAACCCGGCTCCGGCCCCGGCAGAGCCCCCGCGAGCCCCGCAGGTGAGCGGGGAGCGGGGCAGGAGGAAGAGGAGGAGGAGGAAGCGGCGGAGCCGCGGCGGCGGCGCCTGCGCGGGGCGGCCTGGAGGAGGCGGGGCCTGAAGGGGCTGAGGGGAAAGGGGCGGGGCCTGAGAGCGGTGAGGGGCGGGACAGGGCCTATAGAAAGGGGCGGGGCCTAGTGCGATCTGGCCACGCCCCCGGTTTGGCCACGCCCTCCAGATCGGCTTTGGGGTCTCACCTGCACACCTGGGATGGGGCTGGGGTCTCACGTGTCCCCCCATGTCAGGTTTGGGGTCTCACCTGTGTCTCTCATGTCCAGGTTTTTACCTGCCCAACTGCACTGGGTGTGGGGTCTCACCTGTGCTGGGATTGGGCTCTCACCTGTCCCCATGTTTTGGGGTCTCACCTGTTCCTGTGTTTCATGTCTGGGCTCTCACCTGTCTCAGGTTTGGGCTTTCAGCTGTGTCAGGTGTGGGCTCTCACCTGTCCCCGTGTTTGGGTCTGGGCTCTCATGTGAATCAGATGCAGGCTCTCACCTGTCCCAGGTCTGGGCTCTCACCTGTCCCAGGTCTGGGCTCTCACCTGCAGCCGTGTCCCCCCCAGGTGCGGCCATGGCGGGCGCGGCGCCCCCCGCAGGTGCCCCCGAGCACCCCTTCACCTGCCGGGAGTGCGGCAAATCCTTCCGCTGGTCCTCGCGCCTGGCGCATCACCTGCGCAGCCACACAGGTGAGCGCCCCTACAAGTGCCCCGAGTGCCCCAAGGCCTTCAAGGGCTCCTCCGCCCTCCTCTATCACCTGCGGGGCCACACAGGTGAGCGCCCCTACACCTGCTCCACCTGCGGCAAGAGCTTCAAGCGCTCCTCGCTGCTGCAGACTCACCTGCGCGTGCACACGGGGCTGCGCGCCTTCAGGTGCGCCCAGTGCGGCCTCACCTTCAAGTGGGCGTCGCACTACCAGTACCACCTGCGGCAGCACTCAGGTGAGCGGCCCTACCGCTGCCCCACCTGCCCCAAGGCCTTCAAGAACTCCTCCAGCCTGCGGCGCCACCGCCACACGCACACAGGTGAGCGCCCGCACACCTGCGACACCTGCGGCAAGGGCTTCGCCCAGGCCACCAACCTGCGGCAGCACCTGCGGGTGCACACGGGCGAGCGGCCGTACACCTGCGCCACCTGCGGCAAGAGCTTCACGCACTCGTCCAACCTGCACCTGCACCGGCGCACGCACGGCCCCGCCCCGCAATGCCCCGCCTGCGCCACGCCCTTGGCCTCGCGCGCCTGCCCGCAGCGGCACCTGCAGGGCCCCGCCCCGCCCGGCGCCGCCTCACCTGAGCCGCTCTGGAGGCCGCTGGGGCTCACCTGTGCCGAGCAGGAGGCGACGGCGACGCCGGCCACGCCCCCGGCTCCGCCCCACCGCTGCCTCACCTGCGGCAAGAGCTTCAAGAACGGCTCGGGGCTGGCGCGACACCTGCCCGGCCACGAGCGGCCCAGAGCCCCGCCCGCGCCAGGTGAGGCCGAGGCGCCGGCCCCGCCCGAGCGGCCGTACAGGTGCGGCGAGTGCGGCAAGGCCTTCAAGGGCTCCTCGGGGCTGCGCTACCACCTGCGCGACCACACAGGTGAGCGCCCCTACACCTGCGCCACCTGCGGCAAGAGCTTCAAGCGCTCCTCGCTGCTGCAGACTCACCTGCGCGTGCACACGGGGCTGCGCGCCTTCAGGTGCGCCCAGTGCGGCCTCACCTTCAAGTGGGCGTCGCACTACCAGTACCACCTGCGGCAGCACTCAGGTGAGCGGCCCTACCGCTGCCCCACCTGCCCCAAGGCCTTCAAGAACTCCTCCAGCCTGCGGCGCCACCGCCACACCCACACGGGCGAGCGCCCGCACACCTGCGACACCTGCGGCAAGGGCTTCGCCCAGGCCACCAACCTGCGGCAGCACCTGCGGGTGCACACGGGCGAGCGGCCGTACACCTGCGCCACCTGTGGCAAGAGCTTCACGCACTCGTCCAACCTGCACCTGCACCGGCGCACGCACTCGGCGGCGCGGCCCTTCCGCTGCCCCACCTGTCCCAAGGCCTTCGTCATGGCCGCCTACCTGCAGAGACACCTGCGCACGCACGGCCCCGCCCCGCGCCGCGCACCTGGCGGCGCCACGCCTGGCGCCGCCGCACCTGTGCCCGCCGGCGCTTACCTGGTGCTGCCCGGCCCCGGCGGCGCCTCCCCGCGCAAGGTGCTGCTGGTGGCGGCCACGCCCGGGCACGCCCGGCCGCACCTGGCGCAGGTGGGCAGGGGGCAGCGCACCTGGCAGAGCGTCCTGCTCCTACCTGGGGCGGGGAGGGAGGGGACGGCAGCGGGGCTGCGGCTACAGGTGGCTGAGGTGGCAGGGGTGGCAGGTGTGACAGGTGTGACAGGTGTGACAGGTGTGACAGGTGTGACAGGGGTGACAGGTGTGACAGGGGTGACAGGTGTGACAGGTGTAGGGGTGACAGGTGTGACAGGTGCAGGTGTGACAGGTATGACAGGTGTTGGTGTCACAGGTGTCACAGGGGTCCCAGGTGTGGCAGGGCTTACAGGTATGACAGGTGTTACAAGTCCTGGTGTGACAGGTATGACAGGTGTTGGTGTCCCAGGTGTGACAGGTGTAGGTGTGACAGGGGTCACAGGTGTCACAGGGCTTACAGGTGTGGCAGGTGTAGGTGTGGCAGGTGTGACAGGTGTGACAGGTGTCCAGCTCCAGGTGCTGCCAGTGGCCACAGAGGTCACCAGTGTGCAAGGTGGGGAGCTGACAGGTGTGACAGGTGTAGGTGTGACAGGGGTGACAGGGGTGACAGGTGTAACAGGGGTCCCAGGTGTGACAGGTGTAGGTGTAACAGGGGTCCCAGGTGTAGGTGTAACAAGTGTGACAGGTGTAGGTATGACAGGTGTGACAGGCGTGACAAATGCAGGTGTGAGAGGTGTAGGTGTGGCAGGTGTGACAGGTGTGACAAATGCAGGTGTGACAGGTCTCACAGGTGTGACAGGTGTGACAGGTCTCACAGGTGTGACAGGTGTGACAGGGGTGCAGCTCCAGGTGCTCCCAGTGCCTTCAGAAGTCACCAGCGTCCAGCTCCAGGCAGGTGAGGTCACCAACGTCCAGCTCCAGGTGTTGCCACCGCCACCTCCTGGTGCCACCAATGTCCAGCTCCAGGTGCTGCCGGCACCACCTGAGGTCACCAACGTCCAGCTCTGCACAGGTGAGGTGGCCAATGTCCAGCTCCAGGTGTTGCCACCACCACCCCCAGGTGGCACAGGTGTGCAGCTCCAGGCAGGTGAGGTGACCAATGTCCAGCTCCAGGTGTTGCCACCACCACCTGAGGTGGCCAACGTGCAGCTCCAGGTGTTGCCACCACCCCCAGGTGGCACAGGTGTGCAGCTGCAGGCAGGTGAGGTGACCAATGTCCAGCTCCAGGCGCTGCCGCTGTCCTCAGGTGTCACCAACGTGCAGCTCCAGGTGTTGCCACCACCTGCGGGTGGCACCAATGTCCAGCTCCAGACAGGTGAGGTGGCCAATGTCCAGCTCCAGGTGTTGCCACCACTTGCAGGTGGCACAGGTGTCCAGCTCCAGGCCACTGAGCTGCCCAGTGTCCACCTGGAGACCACAGAGGTGACCGATGTCCACCTGGACATCTCAGAGGTGACCGATGTCCACCTGGAGACCGTGGAGGAGGTGCCCAGTGCCCACCTGGAGACCTCAGAGGTGACCGATGTCCACCTGGAACCCACTGAGATGAACCGTGCCCACCTGGACATGTCACAGCTGCCCAGTGCCCACCTGGAACCCACTGAGATGACCAGTGTCCACCTGGACACCTCAGAGGTGACCGATGTCCACCTGGACACCTCAGAAGTGACCGATGCCCACCTGGAGGCCAATGACATGACCGATGTCCACCTGCAGACCACCCAGATGACCAGTGCCCACCTGGAACCCACAAAGGTGCCCAGTGTCCACCTGGAGACCTCAGAGGTGCCCTCAGACCACCTGGAGATGAGTGAGATGACCGATGTCCACCTGGAGACCACTGAGGTGACTGATGTCCACCTGGACACCTCAGAGCTGCCCAGTATCCACCTGGAGACCTCAGAGATGACCGATGTCCACCTGGACACCACGGAAGTGACCAGTGTCCACCTGGAGACCACCCATGTGACCGATGTCCACCTGGAGACCTCAGAGGTGACCGATGTCCACCAGCAGACCACGGAGGTGACCGATGTCCACCTGGACACCAATGAGATGACCGATGCCCACCTGGACACCATGGAAGTGACCGATGTCCACCTGGAGACCTCAGAGGTGACCAATGGCCACCTGGACACCATGGAAATGACCAATGTCCACCTGGAGACCTCAGAGGTGCCCAGTGCACACCTGGAACCCACCCAGATGACCGATGTCCACCTGGGGACCACGGAGGTGACCGATGTCCACCTGGAGACATCGGGGGTGACCAACGGCCACCTGGACACCACAGAACTGCCCAGTGTTCACCTGAAGACCTCAGAGATGACCAATGGCCACCTGGACACCACGGAAGTGACCGATGTCCACCTGGAGACCATGGAAGTGACCAATGTCCACCTGGAACCCACAGAGGTGACCAATGGCCACGTGGACGTGTCCGAGGTGACCGATGTCTACCTGGAGACCTCAGAGGTGACCGATGTCCACCAGCAGACCACGGAGGTGACCGATGTCCACCTGGACACCACAGAAGTGAACGATGTCCACCTGGACACCATGGAAGTTACCGATGTCCACCTGGAGACCTCAGAGGTGACCAAAGGCCACCTGGACACCAGGGAAGTGACCGATGTCCACCTGGACACCAATGAGATGACCGATGCCCACCTGGACACCATGGAGGTGACCGATGTCCACCTGGAGACCTCAGAGATGACCGATGGCCACCTGGAACCCACCCAGATGACCGATGTCCACCTGGACACCACGGAGGTGACCGATGTCCACCTGGCAACCTCAGAACTGCCCAGCGTTCACCTGGAGACCTCAGAGGTGCCCAATGTCCACCTGGAGACCATGGAGGAGGTGCCCAGTGCCCACCTGGACACCTCAGAACTGCCCAGTGCCCACCTGGACATGTCAGAGGTGCCCAGTGCCCACCTGGAAGTGCCCAGTGCCCACCTGGACATGTCAGAGGTGCCCAGTGCCCACCTGGAAGTGCCCAGTGCCCACCTGGACGTGTCAGAGGTGCCCAATGCCCACCTGGAAGTGCCCAGTGCCCACCTGGACATGTCAGAGGTGCCCAGTGCCCACCTGGAAGTGCCCAGTGCCCACCTGGAGACCCCTGAGGAGGTGCCCGGTGCCCACCTGGACACGTCAAAGGTGCCAGGTGCTCACCTGGAGCCCACAGAGGTGCACCTGGAACCCCCCTAGGAAGTGCCCGGTGCCCACCTGGAGACCTTGGAGCTGCCCAGTGCCCACCTGGAGACCACAGAGGTGCCCAGTGCCCACCTGGAGACACCTGGGAGGTGCCCAGTGCTCACCTGGAGGTGCCCAGTGCTCACCTGGAGGTGCCCAATGTCCACCTGGGCATGTCAGAGGTGCCCAGTGCTCACCTGGAGGTGCCCAATGTCCACCTGGGCATTTCAGAGGTGCCCGGTGCTCACCTGGAGACCATGGACATTCCCAATGCCCACCTGGACACACCTTGGAGGTGCCCAGTGCCCACCTGGAGACACCTGGGAGGTGCCCAGTGCTCACCTGGAGGTGCCCAGTGCCCACCTGGAGACACCTGGGAGGTGCCCAGCGCTCACCTGGAGGTGCCCAGTGCCCACCTGGACACATCAATGCCCACCTGGACATGTCAGAGGTGCCCTCTGCCCACCTGGACACACCTTGGAGGTGCCCAGTGCCCACCTGGAACCCACTGAGAAAGTGCCCAGTGTTCACCTGAAGACCAAGCAGGTGCCCAGTGCCCACCTGGACACATCAATGCCCACCTGGACACACCTTGGAGGTGCCCAGTGCCCACCTGGAACTCCCCAGGTGCTCCTGGCCTGGGGGACCCCGTGCCCCACCCTGTGCACACCTGTGCCCGCAGGTGAGGGGGGTGCCAGGGGGTACCTGAGGGGTACCTGAGAGGTGCCAGGGGGTACCTGGGGGTACCTGAGCTCACCTGCCCAGGTGAGGGGTGCCAGGGGGTACCTGAGGGGTGCCAGGGGGTACCTGAGCTCACCTGCCCAGGTGAGGGGTGCCAGGGGGTACCTGGGGGGTGCCCGGGGGTACCTGGGGGTACCTGAGCTCACCTGCCCAGGTGAGGGGTGCCAGGGGGTACCTGGGGGGTGCCCGGGGGTACCTGGGGGTACCTGAGCTCACCTGCCCAGGTGAGGGGTGCCAGGGGGTACCTGGGGGTACCTGAGCTCACCTGCCCAGGTGAGGGGTGCCAGGGGGTACCTGAGGGGTGCCAGGGGGTACCTGGGGGTACCTGAGCTCACCTGCCCAGGTGAGGGGTGCCAGGGGGTACCTGAGGGGTGCCAGGGGGTACCTGAGGGGTACCTGAGCTCACCTGCCCAGGTGAGGGGTACCTGGGGGGTAACTGGGGGGTGCCAGGGGGTACCTGAGGGGTGCCAGGGGGTACCTGGGGGGTACCTGAGAGGTGCCAGGGGGTACCTGGGGGTACCTGAGAGGTGCCAGGGGGTACCTGAGGGGTACCTGAGCTCACCTGCCCAGGTGAGGGGTGCCAGGAGGTACCTGAGGGGTGCCAGGGAGTACCTGGGGGTTCCTGAGCTCACCTGCCCAGGTGAGAGGTGCCAGGGGGTACCTGGGGGGTACCTGGGGGGTGCCAGGGGGTACCTGAGGGGTGCCAGGGGGTACCTGGGGGGTACCTGGGGGGTGCCCGGGGGTACCTGGGGGGGTACCTGAGCTCACCTGCCCAGGTGAGGCCGTTCCCGCGTTCCCCCCGTGTCAATAAAGGCGCCCCTCCCCCCCCCCCTCAGTGCGGTTTGTGCTTCCGGGAGGGGCGGGGCCAAGGGAAGGGGCGGGGCCATGGCCAAGGGAGGGGGTGGGGCCAATGAGGAGGGGGGGCTAAAAGAAGGGGAGGGGCCAAGGGGGAGGATGGGGTGGGGGCAATTGGGGCGGGGCCAAGATGTAAAAAATGGGAGGGGCCAATGGAGGGGGCGGGGCCAAGGGGTTACTGGGAGAGGGGGCTGGGCTGTTTTAGCTCCCAGTATGGACCAGTATGGCCCCAGTCCATCCCAGTATGGCCCCAGTCCATCCCAGTATGGCCCCAGTGATCCCCAGTATGGCCCCAGTCATTCCCAGTATGGCCCCAGTCCATCCCAGTATGGCCCCAGTCCGTCCCAGTATGGCCCCAGTCCATCCCAGTATGGCCCAGTATGGCCCCAGTCCATCCCAGTATGGCCCAGTCCATCCCAGTATGGCCCAGTCCATCCCAGTATGGCCCCAGTCCGTCCCAGTATGGCCCCAGTGATTCCCAGTATGGCCCCAGTCATCCCCAGTATGGCCCCAGTCATTCCCAGTATGGCCCAGTCCATCCCAGTATGGCCCCAGTCCATCCCAGTATGGCCCCAGTCCATCCCAGTATGGCCCAGTCATTCCCAATATGGCCCCAGTCATTCCCAATATGGCCCCAGTTCATCCCAGTATGGCCCCAGTCATTCCCAGTATGGCCCAGTTCATCCCAGTATGGCCCCAGTCCATCCCAGTATGGCCCCAGTGATTCCCAGTATGGCCCCAGTACAGCCCCAGTATAGCCCAGTATCACCCTGCCACCTCCCAGTATGGTCCCAGTATGGTCCCAGTCTGGTCCCAGTATCCCACAGTATGGCTCAGTGCTCCCCAGTCCCCTCCCAGTTCCTCCCAGTTTCGCCCCAGTCTCTCCCAGTTCCCCCCCGGTCCCTCCCAGTTCCCCCCCAGTCTCTCCCAGTCCATCCCAGTGCCCCCCAGTTTACTCACAGTCTGTCCCAGTCCATCCCAGTCCCTCCCAGTCCATCCCAGTCCCTCCCAGTTCCCCCCCAAGTTCCCCTCCAGTATTCCCAGTTCCCTCCCAGTCCATCCCAGTCTCTTCCAGTCCCTCCCAGTCCATCCCAGTCCATCCCAGTCCCCTCCCCTCCCCCCAGTCCCTCCCAGTCCATCCCAGTCCCTCCCAGTCCATCCCAGTCCCCCCCAGTCCCTCCCAGTCCCTCCCAGTCCATCCCAGTCCCTTCCCAGTTCCCTCCCAGTTCCCCCCAGTCCCTCCCAGTCCATCCCAGTCCCTCCCAGTCCCTCCCAGTCCATCCCAGTCCATCCCAGTCTCTCCCAGTCCATCCCAGTCCCTCCCAGTTCCCCCCAGTCCCTCCCAGTCCATCCCAGTTCCCTCCCAGTCCATCCCAGTTCCCCCCAGTCCCTCCCAGTTCCCCCCAGTCCATCCCAGTTCCCTCCCAGTCCCTCCCAGTTCCCCCCAGTCCATCCCAGTTCCCTCCCAGTCTCTCCCAGTTCCCCCCAGTCCCTCCCAGTTCCCTCCCCTCCCCCCCCGGTTATTTCGGTCCCCCCGCACCTGTCCCTGGCCCTGCCCCTCCCCCACCGGGCCCCGCGCCAGCGCCCCTCCCCCACCCGGGCACGGCCGGGGGAACTGGGACAAACTGGGACAAACTGGGAGGGACTGGGACAAACTGGGAGGGACTGGGACAAACTGGGACAAACTGGGAGGGATTGGGACAAACTGGGAGGGACTGGGAGGGACTGGGACAAACTGGGACAAACTGGGACAAACTGGGAGGGACTGGGACAAACTGGGAGGGACTGGGAGGGATTGGGACAAACTGGGAGGGACTGGGACAAACTGGGACAAACTGGGAGGGACTGGGAGGGGATTGGGGGTGACTGGGACAAACTGGGAGGGACTGGGACAAACTGGGAGGGACTGGGCCATACTGGGACAAACTGGGAGGGACTGGGACAAACTGGGACGGACCAGGAGGGACTGGGACAAACTGGGACAAACTGGGAGGGACTGGGACAAACTGGGAGGGACTGGGGGGAACTGGGCTGGACTGGGAGCACTGAACTGGTCTGTACTGGTCCCTACTGGTTTATACTGGCCCATACTGGTTTATACTGGCCCATACTGGCCCATACTGGTTTATACGAGGAGGGACTGCTCTGTACTGGTTTATACTGGTCTGTACTGGTCCGTACTGGTTTATACCGGTCCATACTGGTTTATACCGGTCCATACTGGTTTATACTGGTCCATACTGGTTTATACCGGTCCATACTGGTTTATACTGGTCCGTACTGGTCCATACTGGGAGCTCCGTTCGCTCCCCGCTCTGACCCGGGAGGAATTCGAGGCCGCCCCTGCCCCCAGCCCGGCCACCTGTGCCTGCGCTAATTAGCGGTGATTAATGGCCGGGATTGATTACAGACGGTGATTAATGACCGGGAGGGGTGATTAATTACCCTGGGGAATGATTAATTACCAGGAGAAATGATTAATTACCCTGGGGAATGATTAATTACCCTGGGGAATGATTAATTACCCTGGGTTGATTACACAGGGGTGATTAATGACCGGGAGGGATGATTAATTACCCTGGGGAATGATTAATTACCGGGAGGAGTGATTAATTACCCTGGGGAATGATTAATTACCCGGGGGAATTGATTAAGTACCGGGCATGTTTAATTACTGGGAATGAATAATTACCGGGACGATTAATTAGCGGGAGGAGTGATTAATTACCAGGGAATGATTAATTACCAAGGAATGATTAATTACCAGGGAATTATTAATTACCAAGGAATGATTAATTACCAAGGAATGATTAATTACCAGGAGGAATGATTAATTACCCTGGGTTGATTACAGAGGGGTGATTAATGACCGGGAGGGATGATTAATTACCCTGGGGAATGATTAATTACCGAGGAATGATTAATTACCCTGGGGAATGATTAATTACCCTGGGTTGATTACAGAGGGGTGATTAATGACCGGGAGGGATGATTAATTACCCTGGGGAATGATTAATTACCGAGGAATGATTAATTACCAGGGGGAATTGATTAACTACCGGGCATGTTTAATTACCGGGAGGCGTGATTAATTACCAGGGAATTATTAATTACCAAGGAATGATTAATTACCAGGGAATGATTAATTACCAGGAGGAATGATTAATTACCGAGAGGAATGATTAATTACCAGGGAATTATTAATGTCCTGGAGGAGTGATTAATTACCAGGGAATGATTAATTACCAAGGAATTATTAATTACCAGGGAATTATTAATTACCACGGAATGATTAATTACCAGGGAATGATTAATTACCAGGGAATGATTAATTACCGAGGAATGATTAATTACCAAGGAATGATTAATTACCAGGGAATGATTAATTACCAGGGAATTATTAATTACCAAGGAATGATTAATTACCAAGGAATGATTAATGACCGGGAGGAATGATTAATTACCAGGGAATTATTAATTACCAAGGAATTATTAATTACCAGGGAATTATTAATTACCAAGGAATGATTAATTACCAGGGAATGATTAATTACCAGGGAATTATTAATGACCGGGAGGAATGATTAATTACCACGGAATGATTAATTACCAAGGAATGATTAATGACCGAGAGGAATGATTAATTATCACGGAATTATTAATTACCAGGGAATAATTAATTACCAAGGAATTATTAATTACCAAGGAATGATTAATTACCAGGGAATGATTAATTACCGGGGATGGTCTGTGGCGGCAGGGCAGGGGTTAATTAGCGGCAGGCGTTAATTAGCGGGCGCTGTTAATGAGCCCCTACAGGTGCGGGGGGGAGGAACTGGGATGGAGTGGGATTAACTGGGAGTACTGAACTGGGAGCACTGGGAGGGACTGGGAGGGAACTGGGATGGACTGGGAGGGACTGGGATGGAGTGGGAGGGACTGGGAGGGAACTGGGATGGACTGGGATGGACTGGGAGGGAACTGGGATGGACTGGGATTCACTGGGATGGACTGGGATTCACTGGGAGCGCTGAACTGGGATTCACTGGGTTGAACTGGGCTGAACTGGGAGCACTGGGATGGACTGGGCTGAACTGGGATTAACTGGGAGCGCTGAACTGGGATTAACTGGGATGGACTGGGAGCACTGGGCTGAATTATTAATTACCGGGTGTGATTAATTACCGGGAAATTATTAATTACTGGGAAATGATTAATTACCGGAATTATTAATGACCAGGATGATTAATGACCAGGATGATTAATTACCGGGATTATTAATTACCGGAATGATTAATTAGCGGGATGATAAATGACCAGGATGGTTAATTACCGGAATGATTAATGACCAGGATGATTAATGACTAGGATGATTAATTACCGGGATTATTAATTACCGGAATGATTAATTACCGGAATTATTGATTACCAGAATAATTAATGACCAGGATGGTTAATTACCGGGATGATTAATGACCAGGATGATTAATGAGCGGGATGATTAATGAGCGGGATGATTAATGAGCTGGATGATTAATGACCGTGTGTGATTAATGAGCGGGGCTGCCGCAGGGGTTAATTAGGGCAGGGATTAATTACCGGGACTGATTAATGAGCGGGTTGAGCTGCCGCAGGGGTTAATTGCAGGGGTTAATTAGGGCAGGGATTAATTACCGTGTGTGATTAATGAGCGGGTTGGGCTGCCGCAGGGGTTAATTGCAGGGGTTAATTAGGGCAGGGATTAATTACCGGGACTGATTAATGAGCGGGTTGGGCTGCCGCAGGGGTTAATTGCAGGGGTTAATTAGGGCAGGGGTTAATTAGGGCAGGGATTAATTACCGGGGAAGGGCAGAGACAGCGACAGGTGCGGGGGGGAGGGGCAGGGGGAACAGCGGGGGGGACTGGGATGGACTGGGATAAACTGGGAGAGACTGGGAGATACTGGGAGAGACTGGGAGGGACTGGGAGGGACTGGGGTAAACTGGGAGGGACTGGGATAAACTGGGAGGGACTGGGATAAACTGGGACAAACTGGGATACACTGGGAGCGACTGGGATAAACTGGGATAAACTGGGATACACTGGGAGAAACTGGGAGATACTGGGATAAACTGGAAAGGACTGGGAGGGACTGGGATAAACTGGGGGGGACTGGGAGGGACTGGGATAAACTGGGATGGACTGGGGTAAACTGGGAGGGACTGGGATAAACTGGGATAAACTGGGATAGACTGGGATAAACTGGGATAAACTGGGAGGGACTGGGATAAACTGGGAGGGACTGGGATATACTGGGATAAACTGGGATACACTGGGATAAACTGGGATATACTGGGAGGGACTGGGATAAACTGGGATAAACTGGGATAGACTGGGATAAACTGGGACAAACTGGGAGGGACTGGGATAAACTGGGAGACACTGGGATACACTGGGACAAACTGGGATACACTGGGATAAACTGGGATATACTGGGAGGGACTGGGATAAACTGGGAGGGACTGGGAGGGACTGGGCAGCACTGGGCCCAGTCCTTGGTGCAGGGTTTGGGGACACCAGTATGGCCCAGTATGGTCCCATTATGCCCCAGTATGGTCCCAGTATGGCCCAGTATGGCCCAGTATGGTCCCAGTATGGCCCAGTATGGTCCCAGTATGACTCCAGTATGGCCCAGTATGGCCCAGTATGGTCCCAGTATGCCCCAGTATGCCCCAGTATGACTCCAGTATGGCCCAGTATGACTCCAGTATGCCCCAGTATGCCCCAGTATGGCCCAGTATGGTCCCAGTATGGCCCAGTATGACTCCAGTATGGCCCAGTATGGTCCCAGTATGGCCCAGTATGGTCCCAGTATGGTCCCAGTATGGCCCAGTATGACTCCAGTATGCCCCAGTACAGCTCCATACACCCAGGTTCACTGTCCCAGTGCCCTTCCAGTACATCCCAGTATATCCCAGTACATCCCAGTATATCCCAGTACATCCCAGTGCCCCCAAACCCCCTCCCAGCCCGTCCCAGTCTCCCCCTGTCCCTGCCTTGTCCCTTTGCGTCCCCTTGTCCCCCCTGCCCTCCTGTCCCCTCCTGTCCCCTCCTGTCCCTGTGCCACCCCCATCCCTGTCCCTGTGTCCTGTCCCCCTCCATGTCTCCCCCTTGTCCCCTCCTGTCCCCTCCTGTCCCTGTCCCTGTGTCCTGTCCCCCCTTGTCCCCTCCTTGTCCCCCCCCATTCCCCCATCCCCCTTTGTCCCCTCCTGTCCCCCTCCGTGTCCCCCCCTTGTCCCCTCCTGTCCCCCTCCCCTTTTGTCCCCCTGTCCCCTCCTGTCCCCTCCTGTCCCCTCCTGTCCCTGTCCCCCTGTCCCCTCCTGTCCCCCAACCCCCCCTGTCCCCCCCCTTGTCCCCCCTCTCTCCTTCTGTCCCCTGTCCCACTCTTGTCCCCCACCCCTCTGTCCCCCTCTCCTGTCCCTGTCCCCTCCTGTCCCCTTCTTGTCCCCCTGTGTCCCCCATCCCCCCCTCTCTCCTTTTGTCCCTCTGTCCCCTCCTGTCCCTGTCCCCCTGTCCCCCATCCCCTCCTGTTCCCTTCTCTCTGTCCCCTCCGTGTCCCCCATCCCCCCTGTCCCTCTGTCCCCTCCTGTCCCCTCCTGTCCCTCCGTGTCCCCCATCCCCCCTGTCCCTCTCCTGTCCCTGTCCCCCTGTCCCCTCCTGTCCCCTTCTTGTCCCCCTGCCCTCCCCCTGTCCCCCTGTGTCCCCCATCCGCCCCTCTCTCCTTTTGTCCCTCTGTCCCCTCCTGTCCCTGTCCCCCTGTCCCCCATCCCCTCCTGTTCCCTTCTCTCTGTCCCCTCCTGTCCCCCGTCTCCCTGTCCCCCTGTCCCCTCCTGTCCCTCCGTGTCCCCCATCCCCCCTGTCCCCTCTGTCCCCTCCTGTCCCCCTTGTCCCTCCGTGTCCCCATCCGCAATCCCCCTGTCCCTCTGTCCCCTTCTTGTCCCCCTGCCCTCCCCCTGTCCCTCCGTGTCCCCCATCCCCCCTGTCCCTGTCCCTCTGTCCTCTCCTGTCCCCTCCTGTCCCTCCGTGTCCCCCATCCCCCCTGTCCCTCTCCTGTCCCTGTCCCCCTGTCCCCTCCTGTCCCCTCCTGTCCCCTTCTTGTCCCCCTGCCCTCCCCCTGTCCCCCTGTGTCCCCCATCCGCCCCCCTCTCCTTTTGTCCCTCTGTCCCCTCCTGTCCCTGTCCCCCTGTCCCCCCTCCCCTCCTGTTCCCTTCTCTCTGTCCCCTGTCTCCCTGTCCCCCTGTCCCTCTGTCCCCTCCCTGTCCCCTTCTTGTCCCCCACCCCCCCTTTCATCCCTCTGTCCCCTCCCTGTCCCCTTTTTGTCCCCGTCCCCCATCCCCTCCTGTCCCCCTTGTCCCCCCCGTGTCCCCCATCCCCTCTGTCTCTCTCTGTCCCTCTCTGTCCCTCTCCTGTCCCCCTGTCCCCTTCTTGTCCCTGTCCCCCATCCCCCCCGTCCCTCTGTCCCCCCGTTGCTCCCCCCCCGTGTCCCTCCCTGTCCCCTGCTCTGTCCCCTCTGTCCCCCACTGTCCCCTCCGTCTCTCGCTGTCCCCTCTGTCCCCTCTGTCCCTCGTGCTGTCCCCCCTCTCCCCGCGCTGTCCCCCCCTTGTGTCCCCCCCTGTCCCCACCCTGTCCCCTGTGTCCCCCGTTTCTCCCTTGTCCCCGCACTGTCCCTCCTCGTGTCCCCCGCTGTCCCCACTCTGTCCCCTGTGTCCCCCCTGTGTCCCTTCTGTGTCCCTTCTGTGTCCCCCCTGTGTCCCTTCTGTGTCCCCCCCTGTGTCCCTCGTTTCCCCCTGTGTCCCCGCACTGTCCCTGCCCTGTCCCCCCCATCTCTCGCTGTTCCCCGTGTCCCCCCCGATGTCCCCCCGTGTCCCCCCCTGTCCCCGCGGTGTCCCCCCCGTCTCTCGCTGATTCCCCGTGTCCCCCCCCTCCGTGTCCCCCCCTGTCCCTGCTCTGTCCCCCCCTTTCTCTCGCTGTCCCCCCCTCTCCCCGCTCTGTCCCCCGTGTCCCCCCCTGTCCCCTCGCTGTCCCCCCTCCCGTCTCTCTCTGTCCCCCCTCTCCCCGCGCTGTCCCCCCCTGTCCCCGCTCTGTCCCCCGTGTCCCCCCCTGTCCCCTCGCTGTCCCCTCCCGTCTCTCTCTGTCCCCCCCTCTCCCCGCGCTGTCCCCTCGCTGTCCCCCCCTGTCCCCTCGCTGTCCCCCCCTGTCTCTCTCTGTCCCCCCTCTCCCCGCGCTGTCCCCGCTCTGTCCCCCCGGTCTCTCTCTGTCCCCTCCTCTCCCCGCTCTGTCCCCCGTGTCCCCCCCTGTCCCCGCTCTGTCCCCCCCTGTCTCTCTCTGTCCCCCCCTCTCCCCGCGCTGTCCCCTCGCTGTCCCCCCCTGTCCCCTCCTGTCCCCCCCCCCCCCCGTCCCCCCCTCTCCCCGCTCTGTCCCCGCTCTGTCCCCCCCTGTCCCCGCTCTGTCCCCCCCTCTCCCCGCGCTGTCCCCGCGCTGTCCCCTCCTGTCCCCTCGCTGTCCCCTCCTGTCCCCTCGCTGTCCCCCCCCGTCTCCCTCTGTCCCCCCTCTCCCCGCGCTGTCCCCGCTCTGTCCCCCCCTGTCTCTCTCTGTCCCCCCCTGTCCCCTCGCTGTCCCCTCCCGTCTCTCTCTGTCCCCGCGCTGTCCCCGCGCTGTCGCGGCGCAGGTGACAATCCCGGCGGGGCGGTGGCACCGCGGGCACGGGAAACTCTGAGTCACAACCGCGGGGCCACCGGGGGGGACACGGCCCAAGGGGACAGCGGGGACACCTGGGGACAGCCACAGCGCCCGGACACAGGTGGGGCACCTGCGACACCGCGGGGACAGCTGGGCCACCCTGGGGACAGCTGGGCCACCCTGGGGACAGCGGGGCCACCCTGGGGACAGCGGGGCCACCCCCCGGGCCACCCTTGGGGACAGCGGGGCCACCCTCGGCGACACTTGGGGACACTCGGGGCCATCTGGGCCACCCTGGGGACAGCTGGGGGGACCCTTGGGGCACTCTCGGGGACATCTGGGCCACCCTCAGTGACACCTGGGGACACTCGGGGCCATCTGGGCCCCCTTGGGGACAGTGGGGGACCCTTGGGGACACCCTGGGGATACCTGGGGACACTCGGGGCCATCTGGGCCACCCTGGGGACAGTGGGGGGACCCTTGGGGCACTCTCGGGGACACTTGGGGACACTTGGGGCCATGTGGGCCCCCTTGGGGACAGCGGGGGGAGCCTTGGGGACACCCTGGGGACAGTTGGGCCACCCTGGGGCCACCCTGGGGCCAACTGGGGACACTCGGGGCCATCTGTGTCCCCTTGGGGACAGCGGGGGGACCCTGGGACCATGTGGGCCCCGCTTGGGGACAGTGGGGGGACCCCTGGTGACACCCTGGGGACAGCTGGGCCCCCCTCAGTGACACCTGGGGACACTCGGGGCCATCTGGGCCCCACTTGGGGACAGCGGGGGGACCCTGGGGACAGCTGAGCCCCCCTTGGGGACACCTGGGCCACCCCTGGGGCCTCTTGGGGACAGCTGGGCCACCCTCGGTGACACCCTGGGGACAGCTGGGGGAGCCTTGGGGACAGCTGGGCCACCCTGGGGACACCCTGGGGACAGCTGGGGGACCCTTGGTGACACTCGGGGACACTCGGGGCCATCTGGGCCCCCCCTGGGGACACCTGGGCCCCCTCGGGGCCACCTGGTGACACGGGTGACACGGGTGACACGGGTGACACGGGTGATACGGGTGACACGGGAACAGGTGGCCCTGGTGGCCCTGGTGGCATTGGTGACACCGGTGGCACTCGGACAGGTGGCCCTGGGGACACCGGGGGGGGGGAGGGGAACAGGTGCTGGGGGGGAGGGGAGGGGGGAGGGGAACTGGAGTGGTTGGACTGGGATAGACTGGGATAAACTGGGGGATACTGGGAGGGACTGGGGGATACTGGGAGATACTGGGATATACTGGGATAGACTGGGATAACTGGGATATACTGGGTTATACTGGGATATACTGGTCCATACTGGGGTATACTGGGATATACTGGATTATACTGGGAGATACCGGGATAGACTGGGGGATACTGGGATATATTGGGGGATACTGGGAGATACTGGGATAGACTGGGATAGACTGGGATATACTGGTTATACTGGGTTATACTGGGATAGACTGGGATAGACTGGGATAGACTGGGGGATACTGGGATAGACTGGGATATACTGGGGGATACTGGGATAGACTGGGAGATACTGGGGGATACTGGGGGATACTGGGGGATACTGGGAGATACTGGGATAGACTGGGGGATACTGGGATATACTGGGATATACTGGGTAATACTGGGATATACTGGGAGATACTGGGATATACTGGGTGATACTGGGATAGACTGGGATAGACTGGGGGATACTGGGATAGACTGGGATATACTGGGTTACACTGGGTTATACTGGTTATACTGGGAGATACTGGGATATACTGGGTTACACTGGGTTATACTGGTTATACTGGGGGATACTGGGGGATACTGGGTTATACTGGGAGATACTGGGTTATACTGGGGTATACTGGTTATACTGGGATATACTGGTCCATACTGGCCAGAACTGGGTTATATTGGTTTGTACTGGTTAGACTGATTCATACTGGTTATACTGGTTTGTACTGGGTTATCCTGTGTTGTACTGGTTATACTGGTTAGACTGGTTTGTACTGGGTTATATTGGTTATACTGGTCCATACTGGGTCATACTGGTTTAAACTGGTTCATGCTGGCTTATATTGGTCCATACTGGCTTACACTGGGTTATACTGGTCTGTACTGGGTTATACTGGTCTGTACTGGTTTATACTGGGTTATACTGGTCTGTACTGGCTATACTGGTCCATACTGGTTTATACTGGTCCATACTGGTTTATACTGGTTCGTACTGGTTCAGGCCATGGACGCCCCCTCGGATGAAGGTGATGATGATGATGATGAGCAGGCTCAGGAGCACCCCCTGCAGGTCTGTACTGGTTTGTACTGGGTTATACTGGTTTATACTGGTCTGTACTGGGTTATACTGGTTTATACTGGGTTATACTGGTCTGTACTGGTCTGTACTGGTGGCAGATCATGGACGTCCCCGTGGAGGCCACTGATGATGATGAAGGTGACGATGATGAAGAGCAGGCTCGGGAGCGCCTCCTGCAGGTCTGTACTGGTTTGTACTGGGTTATACTGGTTTGTACTGGTTTATACCGGTCTGTACTGGTTTATACTGGTCCATACTGGTTTATACTGGTCTGCAGGCCACAGACGCCCCCTCAGAGGCCGCTGCTGAAGGTGACGATGATGATGATGATGAGCAGGCTCAGGAGTGCCCCCTGCAGGTCTGTACTGGTTTGTACTGGGTTATACTGGTTCATATTGGTCTATACTGGTCTGTACTGGTCTGTACTGGTTTGTACTGGTCTGTACTGGTGGCAGATCATGGATGTCCCCGTGGAGGCCGCTGCTGATGAAGGTGACGATGATGACGATGAGGAGTCGGTGGCTCAGGCTCAGGAGCGGCTCCTGCAGGTCTGTACTGGTTTGTACTGGTTTATACTGGTCCAAACTGGTTTATAATGATCTGTACTGGTTTATACTGGTTTGTACTGGTCTATACTGGCCTGTACTGGCCCATACTGGTTTATAGTGGCCTGTACTGGTCTATACTGGTTTATACCACTCCATACTGGTCCGTACTGGTCCATACCGGTTCTTACTGGTTTATACTGGTCTGTAATGGTCCATACTGGCCCAAACTGGTCCATACTGGTTTATACTGGCACATACTGGTCCATATTGGTTTATACTGGTCCATACCGGTCCTTACTGGTTTATACTGGTCTGTAATGGTCCATACTGGTTTATACTGGCCCAAACTGGTCCATTCTGGTCTATACTGCTCTGTACTGGTCCATACCGGTCCTTACTGGTCTATACTGGCTTATACTGGTTTATACCAGTCCATACTGGTCTATTCTGGTTTATACCAGTCCAAACAGGTTTATACCGGTCCATACTGGTTTATGCTGGTCCATACTGATCTATACTGGTTTATACTGGTCTGTACCGGTCCAAACTGGTTTATACTGGTCTCTACTGGTCTATACTGGTTTATACCAGTCCATACCGGTTTATACTGATCCATACCGGTCCGTACTGGTCTATACTGGTTTATACTGGTCTGTACTGGTCCATACTGGTCTGTACTGATCTATACTGGTTTATACTGGTTTATAGCCGTCCAAACTAGTTTATACTGGTCCATACTGGTCTATACTGGTTTATACTGGTCTGCACTGTGGACTGGTATAAACCAGTATAAACCAGTATGGACCAGTGTACTGGTTTATACCAGTCCAAACTGGTCTATACCGGTTTATACTGGTCCATACTGGTTTATATTGGTTTATACTGGTCTGTACTGGTCCGTACTGGTCCATACTGGTCCATACTGGTCCGGCAGGCGCTGATGGCCCGCGCTGACCGGGCGCTGCCCCGGCGGGCGCTGGAGCGGGACTGGTCCATACTGGGAGAGCTGGGGAGCGGCTCCTATGGGCGGGTGCTGCTGGCACGGCCCCGGCGCGGAGGTGAGAGAGCACCTGGGACACACCTGGGGGGGGACACCTGGGGGGACAGCTGGAGACACACCTGGGGACAGCTGGGGACACACCTGGGGACAGCTGGGGACACACCTGGGGACACCGGGGATACACCTGGGGACACACCTGGGATACACCTGGGACACCTGGGGACAGCTGGGGACACCCCTGGGATACACCTGGGGATACACCTGGGGACAGCTGGGGACACACCTGGGGACAGCTGGGGGCACCTGGGAGGACACCTGGGGGGACAGCTGGGGACACCTGGGATACCTGGGGACACCTGGGGGGACACCTGGGGACACCGGGGATACACCTGGGATACACCTGGGGACACCTGGGGACACCTGGGGACACAGCTGGGGATACACCTGGGGACACCAGGGATACACCTGAGATACACCTGGGGACACCTGGGGACACCTGGGGACACACCTGGGGACACTTGGGATACCTGGGGGGACACCTGGGGACACCTGGGGACACCTGGGATACACCTGGGGACAGCCGGGGGCACCTGGGGACACCTGGGGATACACCTGGGGACACCTGGGGGGACACCTGGGAGTCACACCTGGGAGACACTTGGGGACACCTGGGGACAGCTGGGGATACACCCAGGATACACCTGAGATACACCTGGGGACACCTGGGATACACCTGGGGACAGCTGGAGACAGCTGGGGACACACCTGGGATACCTGGGGACACACATGGGGACACCTGGGGGACACCTGGGATACACCTGGGGATACCTGGGGACACACCTGAGATACCTGGGGGGACAGCTGGGGACACCTGGGATACACTGGGGATACACCTGGGGACACCTGGGGATACACGGGATACACCTGGGGACACCTGGGGACACCTGGGGACACACATGGGAGATACCCGGGGATACCTGGGGACACCTGGGGATACCTGGGGGGACAGCTGGGGACACACCTGGGGACACCTGGGGATACACCTGGGGATATCCACAGACACACCTGGGGACACACCTGGGGACACTTGGGGATACACCTGGGGACACCTGGGGACACCTGGGATACGCTGGAGATACACCTGGGATACACCTGAGATACACCTGGGATACACCTGGGGACACCTGGGATACACCTGGGGACACCTGGGGATATCCACAGACACACCTGGGCACACCTGGGCACATCTGCGCACACCTGGGTAGCGGCCCCAGTGTGGAGGTGAGCGCACCTGGGGACACCTGCGGGCACAGGTGTGTCTGTCCCTGTCCCAGGTGTGTCTGTCCCTGTCCCAGGTGTGTCACCCTCACCCAGGTGTTTCCATCCCTGTCCCAGGTGTGTTGTCCCCTCACCCAGGTGTGCTGTTACCTGTCCCAGGTGTGTCTGTCCCTCACCCAGGTGTGCCGTTACCTGTCCCAGGTGTGTCCATCCCTCCCCCAGGTGTGTCCATCTTTCACCCAGGTGTGTCCCCTGACCCAGGTGTGTCGTTACCTGTCCCAGGTGTGTCCCCTGATCCAGGTGTGTCCATCCCTCCCCCAGGTGTGCTGTTACCTGTCCCACGTGTGTTGTCCCCTGACCCAGGTGTGCTGTGTCACCTGTCCCAGGTGTGTCCATCCCTGTCCCAGGTGTGTTGTCCCCTGACCCAGGTGTGCCGTTACCTGTCCCAGGTGCGCAGGTGGCTCTGGAGCTGCTCTCCAAGGGGCGCACGCCCAGGTGTGGTGTCTGTCCCTGACCCAGGTGTGTCACCTGTCCCAGGTGTGTCTGTCCCTGACCCAGGTGTGTCTGTCCCTGTCCCAGGTGTGTCCATCCCTCACCCAACTGTGTCCCCTGTCCCAGGTGTGTCGTTACCTGTCCCAGGTGTGTCCCCTGACCCAGGTGTGTCGTTACCTGTCCCAGGTGTGTCACCCTCACCCAGGTGTTTCCATCCCTGACCCAGGTGTGTTGTCCCCTCACCCAGCTGTGTCATTACCTGACCCAGGTGTGCCGTTACCTGTCCCAGCTGTGTCTGTCCCTGTCCCAGGTGTGTCATTACCTGTCCCAGGTGTGTCCCCTGTCCCAGCTGTGTTGTCACCTGTCCCACCTGTGCCGTTACCTGTCCCAGGTGCGCAGGTGGCTCTGAAGCTGCTCCCCAAGGCGCGCACGCCCAGGTGTGGTGTCTGTCCCTGTCCCAGGTGTGTCCCCTCACCCGGGTGTGTCCATCCCTAACCCAGGTGTGTCCCCTGACCCAGGTGTGTCCATCCCTCACCCAACTGTGTCCCCTGTCCCAGGTGTGTCGTTACCTGTCCCAGGTGTGTCCCCTGTCCCTCACCCAGGTGTGTCCCCTGTCCCAGCTGTGTCATTACCTGACCCAGGTGTGTCATTACCTGTCCCAGCTGTGTCCATCCCTGACCCAGGTGTGCCGTTACCTGTCCCAGGTGTGTCACCTGTCCCAGCTGTGTCTGTCCCTGACCCAGGTGTGCCGTTACCTGTCCCAGGTGTGTCCCCTGACCCAGGTGTGCCGTTACCTGTCCCAGGTGTGTCACCCTCACCCAGGTGTGTCATTACCTGTCCCAGCTGTGTTGTCACCTGTCCCACCTGTGCCGTTACCTGTCCCAGGTGCGCAGGTGGCTCTGAAGCTGCTCTCCAAGGCGCGCACGCCCAGGTGCCGCTTCCTGCGGGAGTTCTGCACTCACCTGTGCCTGCGGGGGGCGCTCACCTGCGTCCAGGTGCTGCCGCTCGCCTTCGAGACCCCCACTGAGTTCGGCTTCGCCCAGGAGCTCGCACCTGCGGGGGACCTGTGCGGGCTGCTCACACCTGGGGTGAGTCACAGGTGAGGGACAGGTGGGGGACAGGTGAGTCACAGGTGAGGGACAGGTGAAACACAGGTGAGGGACAGGTGGGACAGGTGAATCACAGGTGAGGGACAGGTGAAAGGTGACACAGGTGGGGGACAGGTGAAACACAGGTGTGGGACAGGTGAGGGACAGGTGGGACAGGTGAGGGACAGGTGGGAGACAGGTGAGACAGGTGAGGGACAGGTGAGGGACAGGTGACACAGGTGAGTCACAGGTGAAACACAGGTGAGGGACAGGTGAGGGACAGGTGAGACACAGGTGAGTCACAGGTGAGGGACAGGTGGGGGACAGGTGTGGGACAGGTGAGTCACAGGTGAGACAGGTGAGTCACAGGTGAAACACAGGTGAGGGACAGGTGAGGGACAGGTGACACAGGTGAGGGACAGGTGAGTCACAGGTGAGTCACAGGTGAGGGACAGGTGAGGGACAGGTGAGGGACAGGTGAGTCACAGGTGAGTCACAGGTGAGGGACAGGTGAGGGACAGGTGAGGGACAGGTGAGTCACAGGTGAGACACAGGTGAGGGACAGGTGAGGGACAGGTGAGTAACAGGTGAGGGACAGGTGAGGGACAGGTGAGACAGGTGAGTCACAGGTGAGGGACAGGTGAGGGACAGGTGAGGGACAGGTGAGGGACAGGTGGGGCACAGGTGAGTCACAGGTGAAACACAGGTGAGGGACAGGTGAGACAGGTGAGGGACAGGTGGGAGACAGGTGAGACAGGTGAGTCACAGGTGACACAGGTGAGGGACAGGTGAGTCACAGGTGAGTCACAGGTGGGACAGGTGAGACAGGTGAGGGACAGGTGAGGGACAGGTGAGACAGGTGAGTCACAGGTGAAACACAGGTGAGGGACAGGTGACACAGGTGAGTCACAGGTGAGGGAAAGGTGACACAGGTGGGACAGGTGAAACACAGGTGAGGGACAGGTGAGGGACAGGTGAGTCACAGGTGACACAGGTGGGACAGGTGAGGGACAGGTGAGTCACAGGTGAGACACAGGTGAGTCACAGGTGAGTCACAGGTGAGTCACAGGTGAGGGACAGGTGAGGGACAGGTGAGGGACAGGTGAGGGACAGGTGACACAGGTGAGACAGGTGAGTCACAGGTGAAACAGGTGACACAGGTGAGACAGGTGAGGGACAGGTGAGTCACAGGTGAGGGACAGGTGAGTGGGACCAGGGAACAGTTTTGCACCTGGCTGGCAGAACAGGTGTGCTCAGGTGATCTCCCAGCACTGGCTGAGTGACACAACTGAGTGTCCCCAGGTGTGCACCCCATCCCCAGGTGTCCCCAGGTGTCCCCAGGTGTGTTACCTGTCCCCAGGTGGCACTGAGTGACCCCATAGGTGTGCCCCAGGTGTCCCCAGGTGTGTACCCCATCCTCAGGTGTCCCCAGGTGTCCCCAGGTGTCCCCAGGTGTGTTACCTGTCCCCAGGTGGGTCTCCCTGAGTCACAGGTGAACCCTCACAGGTGACCCCAGCTGTGTCCCCAGGTGACCCCAGCTGTGTCCCCCGTCCCCAGGTGTGTCCCAGGTGTGACCTCAGGTGTGTCCCCCCCGTCCCCAGGTGTGTCCCCTGTCCCAGGTGTCCCCAGGTGTGTCCCCCCCATCCCCAGGTGGGCATCCCAGAGCCGCAGGTGAATCACTGCCCCTCCCAGGTGTGTTACCTGTCCCCAGGTGTGCCCCCAGCTGTGTTACCTGTCCCCAGGTGTGTCCCCTGTCCCCAGGTGTGTCCCCTGTCCCAGGTGTAACCCCAGGTGTCCCCTCCCCCGTCCCCAGGTGGGCCTCCCGGAGCCGCAGGTGAATCACTGCCCCTCCCAGGTGTGTCCCCAGGTGTGTCCCCAGGTGTGCCCCCAGGTGTGTCCCCCGTCCCCAGGTGTGTCACCTATCCCCAGGTGTGTCCCCAGGTGACACCAGGTGTGTCCCCTGTCCCCAGGGGTGTCCCCAGGTGTGTCCCCAGGTGACCCCAGGTGTGTTACCTGTCCCCAGGTATGCCCCCAAGTGTGTCCCCAGGTGACCCCAGCTGTGTCCCCAGGTGTGTCACCTGTCCTAGGTGTAACCCCAGGTGTCCCCTGCCCCGTCCCCAGGTGGGCCTCCCGGAGCCGCAGGTGAAGCGCTGCGCCGCCCAGGTGTGCTCGGCGCTCTGTTACCTGCACGGCCACGCCCTGGTGCACGCCGACCTGAAGCTGGACAACGTGCTGGCCTTTGACCCCGAGTGCCACCTGGTCAAGCTCGGCGACTTCGGCCTGACGCGCGTGCAGGGCGCGCAGGTGCGCCCCGCCCCCGGCCACGCCCCCTACGCCGCCCCGGAGCTGCTGCCGCGCGCCCGCCCGCGCCCAGGTGAGCCCCACCTGGCGCCGCCCGTGGACACCTGGGCGCTGGGGGTGCTGCTGTTCGCGCTGCTCACCGGCAGCTTCCCCTGGGCCGCGCCTGCGCGCTCCGACCCCGCCTTCCGCCGCTTCCGCGCCTGGCACGGCCGCGCCTGCGCAGAGGGGGGCGGGGAGGGGGCGGGGCCTCCCGGGCGCAGCTGGAGGGGCCTGGCGGGGGCGGGGCTGGAGATGCTGCGGGGGCTGCTCCACCCCCAGGCAGGGAGGAGGAGCCCACCTGGGGAGGTGCTCAGGTACCTGGGCGGGGCCTGGCGGCGGCACGGGGCACAGGGGGGCGCAGCAGGTGAGGGGGGACAGGTGAGCTCCATAGAGCAGGGGGGACAGGTGAGCCCAACAGGTGAGAGTGGGAGTGGCCAGGTGAGCTCTGCAGGTGAGGAGGAGCAGGTGAGCTCTGCAGATGGGAGTGGGACCAGTCAGGTGAGCTCTGCAGGTGGGAGCGGCCAGGTGAGCCCAACAGGTGAGGGGGGACAGGTGAGCTCTATAGAGCAGGAGGGACAGGTGAGCCCAGCAGGTGGGAGTGGCCAGGTGAGCTCTGCTGGTGGGAGCAGCCAGGTGAGCTCCATAGAGCAGGGGGAACAGGTGGGCGCAGCAGGTGAGGGGGGACAGGTGAGCTCTGCTGGTGGGAGTGGGACCAGTCAGGTGAGCTCTGCAGGTGAGGGGGGACAGGTGAGCTCTGCAGGTGAAGGGGGGCGCAGCCAGGTGAGCCCAACAGGTGAGGCGGGACAGGTGAGCTCCATAGAGGAGGGGGAACAGGTGAACTCTGCAGGTGACAGTGGGAGTGGCCAGGTGAGCTCTGCAGGTGAGAGTGGGAGTGGCCAGGTGAGCTCTGCAGATGAGAGAAGCCAGGTGAGCTCCATAGGGGAGGAGGGACAGGTGAGCTCTGCAGGTGAGAATGGGAGCAGCCAGGTGAGCCCAACAGGTGAGAGCAGCCAGGTGAGCTCCATAGAGCAGGGGGGACAGGTGAGCTCTGCAGGTGGGAGTGGGACCAGTCAGGTGAGCCCCACAGGTGAGAGTGGGAGTGGCCAAGTGAGCCCGACAGGTGAGGAGGGACAGGTGAGCTCTGCAGGTGGGAGTGGGACCAGCCAGGTGAGCTCTGCAGGTGAGGGGGGACAGGTGAGCTCTGCTGCTGAGAGCGGCCAGGTGAGCTCCATAGGGGAGGAGGGACAGGTGAGCTCTGCAGGTGAGGCGGGCCAGGTGAGCTCTGCAGGTGGGAGTGGGAGTGGCCAGGTGAGCCCCACAGGTGGCTCCGGGTCCCCCAGTAGTGAGGTGAGGACACCTGGACAGGTGAGGGGAACACCTGGAGATGGGATAGAGACACCTGGACAGGTGAGAGAAACACCTGGAGATGGGATAGAGACACCTGGACAGGTGAGAGAAACACCTGGAGATGGGATAGAGACACCTGGACAGGTGAGGGGAACACCTGGAAATGGGATAGAGACACCTGGATGTGGGCTAGAGACACCTGGACAGGTGAGGGGAACACCTGGATGTGGGATAGAAACACCTGGACAGGTGAGAGAAACACCTGGATGTGGGATAGAAACACCTGGATGTGGGATAGAGACACCTGGACAGGTGAGGGGAACACCTGGAGATGGGATAGAGACACCTGGGCAGGTGAGAGAAACACCTGGAGATGGCATAGAAACACCTGGACAGGTGAGGGGAACACCTGGACAGGTGAGAGAAACACATGGAGATGGGATAGAAACACCTGGAGATGGGATAGAGACACCTGGACAGGTGAGGGGAACACCTGGATGTGGGATAGAGACACCTGGACAGGTGAGGGGAACACCTGGAGATGGGATAGAAACACCTGGACAGGTGAGGGGAACACCTGGAGATGGGATAGAAACACCTGGAGATGGGATAGAGACACCTGGACAGGTGAGGGGAACACCTGGATGTGGGATAGAGACACCTGGACAGGTGAGGGGAACACCTGGATGTGGGATAGAGACACCTGGATGTGGGATAGAGACACCTGGACAGGTGAGGGGAACACCTGGACAGGTGAGGGGAACATTTGGAGATGGGCTGGGAACACCTGGAATGAGATGGAAACACCTGGAGATGGGATAGAGACACCTGGAGAGGTGATGGACACATCTGGAATGGGCAGGGAACACCTGGAGTCACCTGGGCTCACCTGGGGATCCCAAATTCAATAAAATTCCCGGATTTTGGATTTTTTTTGCCTCTTTTTTTTTTGCTTTTTTTTTTTTTTTTTTTTTTTTTACCTGGTTGGGTCTGGTGGGTGGGGGAGGGGTGGGGAAATTGGGGGGAAAATGGGAAAAATTGGGAAAAAAGGGAAAAAAGGGGAAAATCGGAATTTTGGGGAAAATGGGGAAAGTGGAAAAATGGGGGGAAATGGGGGAAAATGGGAGGAAATGGGGAAAATTGGGGAAAATGGGGGAAAATGGTGAAAATTTGAAGAAATGGAATTTTTGGGGAAAATGGGGGAAAATGGAGGGGAAAGGGAAAATTGGAAAATTGGAATTTTTGGGAAAAAATGGGAAAAATGGGGGAAAAAATGGGGGGAAATTGGGGAAATGGGAAAAATTGGGAAAAAGTGGGGAAATTGGAGGAAAACATGGGAGAAAAGGAGGGGAAATGGGAAAACCCCCAAAATCCCCCCAAATCCCCCCAAAACCCCAAAATCCCCCAAATCCCCCAAAATCCCCCAAATCCCCCCCCAAAATCCCCCAAATCCCCCAAATGTCCCCAAATGTCCCCAAATGTCCCCAAATCCCCCCAGGCCCCTCCCGGCCCCGCCCTTTTCCCGCCGCCCTTTGGATCCGGGCGGTTCCGGGGCCGAAGTTCCGGGAGCGGCTCCGGGGCCGCGGCCGCAGGTGGGGCCTGGACCGGGATTGGGATCGGGATCGGGACCGGGATCGGGATCAGGATCGGGACCGGGATCGGAATCGGGATCGGGATCGGGATCAACATCGGGATCAACATCGGGATCAGGATTGGATTGGGACTGGGATCGGGATTGGGACTGGGATCGGGATTGGGATTAGGATCAGGATCAGGGATTAGATTGGGATTGGGATCGGGATCGGGACCAGAATCGGGAATAGGATCAGGATCAGGATCGGGATCGGGATCGGGATCAGCACCAGGATCAGGATTGGATTGGGATTGGGATTGGGATCGGGATTGGGATCAGAATCGGGATCAGGATCAGGACCAGGACTGGGATTGGGATTGGGATCAGGATCAGGACTGGGACTGGGATCGGGACTAGGATCAGGATTGGGACTGGATTTGGATCAGGATTGGGATTAGGATCAGGACCAGGATTGGGATCAGGATTAGGATCGGGATCAGGGATTAGATTGAGATTGGGATCAGGATTGGGATCAGAATCAGGAATAGGATCAGGATCAGGATCAGGGATTAGATTGGGATTGGGATCGGGATCGGGATCAGAATCAGGAATAGGATCAGGATCAGGATCGGGATCAGGGATTAGATTGAGATTGGGATCGGGATTAGGATTGGGATCAACATCGGGATCAGCACCAGGATCAGGATTGGATTGGGATTGGGATTGGGATCAGGATTAGGATCAGGATCAGGGATTAGATTAGGATTGGGATTGGGAATAGGATTGGGATTGGGACCGGGATCGGGATCAGGATTGCATTGGGATCAGCATTGGGATCGGGATCAGGAATAGGATCAGGATCAAGAATAGGATCAGGAACAGGATCGGGAACAGGATCAGGAACGGGACCAGGAATGGGGTCAGGAATGGGATCGGGAATGGGGTCAGGAATGGGGTCAGGAGTCCCGACCCCGCTGCTGCTCCTGGTGCTCTCCGTGCTCCATCCCACAGTGGGTGAGTCTGTGGGATCGGGAACTTCGGGATCCCGTCCCGGGAATGGGGAACCCCGAAAATCCTGGGAACCCCGAAAATCCTGGGAATGGGAAACCCCAAAAACCCTGGGAACCCCGAAAATCCCGGGAATGGGAAACCCCGGGAATGGGAAACCCCGGGAATGGGGAACCCCAAAAACCCCGGGAACCCCAAAAACCCCGGGAATGGGAAACCCCCAAAAACCCTGGGAGCTCCACAAATCCCGGGAATGGGAAACACCAAAAACCCCAGGAACCCCAAAAAAATCCCGGGAACCCCAAAAATCCCGGGAACGGGAAACCCCAAAAATTCCCAGGAATGGGAAACCCCAAAAACCCCGGGAACCCCAAAAACCCCGGGAATGGGAAACCCCAAAAACCCCGGGAACCCCAAAATTCCTGGGATATGGAACCCCAGAAATCCCGGGATATTGAACCCCAAAGATTTGGGAATATTCATCCCAATCAATCCCGGGATATCGATCCCAAAGAATTTGGGAGGATTGATCCCAAAGAATTCTGGGATATTGATCCCAAAGAATGCCAGGATATCGATCCCAATCAATTCAGGATTATTGATCCCAATCAATCCCAGGATATCAATCCCAATCAATTGCTTGGGATCAATGATCAGTCTGGGAATATTGACCCCAATCCATTCAGGATTATTGACCCCAATCAATTGACCCCCAATTATTGATCCCAAATCAATCAGGGATTATTGACCCCAATCAGTTGGGGATTATTGATCCCAATGAATTTGGGAATATTGATCCCAATCGATTCAGGATTATTGACCCCAAATCAATGATCCCAATCAATCCAGGATTATTGACCCAAATCAATCAGGGACTATTGATCCCAATCAATCAGGGATTATTGACCCAAATCCATTCCCAGGATTATTGATCCCAAATCAATCAGGGATTATTGACCCCAATCCATCGGGAATTATTGATCCCAATGAATTTGAGAATATTGGTCCCAAACAATTTGGGAATGTCGATCCCAATCAATTTGGGAATATTGATCCCAGTCCATTCAGGATTATTGACCCCAATCAATTCAGGATTATCGATCCCAATCAATCAGGGATTATCGATCCCAATCAGTTCAGGATTATTGACCCCAATCAATCCGGGATTATCGATCCAAATCAATTCAGGATTATCAATCCAAATCGATTCAGGATTATCGACCCCAATCAATCCCAGGATTATCGTTCCCAATCAGTTCAGGATAATCAATACCAATCAATCCAGGAGTATCGATCCAAATCAGTTCAGGATTATCAATCCAAATCAATCAGGGATTATCGATCCCAATCAATGATCCAAATCAATTCAGGATTATCGACCCCAATCAATCAGGGATAATCGATCCCAATGGATTCAGGATTATCAATCCCAATCAGTTCAGTATTATCGATCCAAATCAATTCAGGGATTATTGACCCCAATCAGTTCAGGATTATCGATCCCAATCAATCAGGGATTATCGATCCCAATCAATTCAGGATTATTGACCCCAATCAATTCCGGATTATCGATCCCAATCAGTTCAGGATTATCGACCCAAATCAATCAGGGATAATCAATTCCAATCAATTCGGGATAATCGATCCAAATCAATCAGGGATTATCAATCCCAATCAATTCAGGATAATCAATCCCAATCCATTCAGGATTATCAATCCAAATAAATTCAGGATTATCGATCCCAATCAATCAGGGATTATCGATCCAAATCAATGATCCAAATCAATTCAGGATTATTGATCCCAATGGATTCAGGATTATCGACCCCAATCCATTCAGGATTATCGATCCCAATCAATCAGGGATTATCGATCCCAATCAATTCGGGATTATCGATCCAAATCAATTCAGGATTATCGATCCAAATCAATCAGGGATAATTGATCCAAATCAATTCAGGATTATCAATCCCAATCAATCCGGATTTATCAATCCCAATCCATTCAGGATTATCAATAACAATCAATCCGGGATTATCGATCCCAATCAGTTCAGGATTATCGATCCAAATCCATTCAGGATTATCAATCCCAATCAATCTGGGATAATCGATCCCAATCAGTCCAGGATTATTGATCCCAATCAGTTCAGGATTATCGATCCCAATCAGTTCAGGATTATCGATCCCAATCAATTCAGGATTATCAATTCCAAATCAATCAGGGATTATCAATCCCAATCAATCCAGGATTATTGATCCCAATCAGTTCAGGATTATTGATCCAAATCCATTCAGGATTATCGACCCAAATCAATCCAGAATTATCAATCCCAATCCATTCAGGATTATCGATCCCAATCAATCAGGGAATATTGATCCCAATCAATTCAGGATTATCGATCCCAAACAATTTGGGAATATTGATCCCAATCCATTCAGGATTATTGACCCAAATCAATCCATGATTATCGACCCCAATCAATTCAGGATTATTGATCCCAATCCATTCGGGAATATTGATCCCAATCAATCCAGGATAATCGACCCCAATCAATTCAGGATTATCAATCCAAATCGATTCAGAATTATCGATCCCAATCAGTTCAGGATTATCAATCCAAATCAATCCAGAATTATCGATCCCAATCAATGATCCCAATCAATTCAGGATTATCAATCCCAATCAATTCAGGATTATTGATCCCAATCAGTTCAGGATTATCGACCCAAATCAATCAGGGATTATCGATCCAAATCAGTCCAGGATTATTGATCCCAATCCGTTCAGGATTATCGATCCCAATCAATTCAGGATTATCAATTCCAAATCAATCAGGGATTATTGATCCCAAATCAATTCAGGATTATCGATCCCAATCAATCAGGGATTATCGATCCCAAATCAATTCAGGGTTATCGATCCAAATCCATTCAGGATTATTGACCCCAAATCAATCAGGGATTATTGACCCGAATCAGTTCAGGATTATTGACCCAAATCAATCCAGGATTATCGATCCCAATCAATCAGGTATTATTGACCCCAATCAATTCAGGATTATCGATCCAAATAAATTCAGGATAATTGATCCCAATCAATTCAGGATTATCAATCCCAATCAATTCAGGTTTATCAATCCCAATCAATTCAGGATTATCGATCCCAATCAATCAGGGATTATTGATCCCAATCAATCCAGGATTATCAATCCCAATCAATTCAGGGTTATCGATCCCAATCAATCAGGGATTATCAATCCAAATCGATTCAGAATTATCGATCCCAATCAGTTCAGGATTATCAATCCCAATCAATCAAGGATAATCGATCCCAATCAATCAGGGATTGTCAATACCAATCAATCCAGGATTATTGATCCCAATCAATTCAGGATTATCAATCAAAATCCATTCAGGGTTATCGATCCAAATCCATTCAGGATTATCGATCCCAATCAATCCAGGATAATCGACCCCAATCAATTCAGGATTATCAATCCAAATCAATCCGGGATTATCGACCCAAATTACCGGCCGATCATTGCCCCGCCCCCTGCCCCGCCCCTCACCCGGGGCCATTTTCCCTCCGTCTCCTCAGGGCAGCTCCGGGAGCCGCTGCTGCTGCTGGAGGGGCCGGGGCCGGGCGGGCTCCGCCTGCGCTGCGTCCCGGAGCCGCCTCTGCCGGGGCTGCGGCTGCTCTGGAGCTCCGGGAACCGGCCCGGGAACAATTCCGGGAATAATTCCGGGAATTCCGGGGATATTTCCGGGAATAATTCCGGGGACAATTCCGGGAATTCCGGGGATATTTCCGGGAATAATTCCGGGATCTCGCTGCTGCTGCCCCGCCCGAGCTCCGGTGCCGCCGGCGCCGTTTGCCGCGCGCTGGCTCCGGGATCGGCCGCCGAGTCCGCCGTGGTCATCGCCGGTGAGGGGCTGGAAAACCGGGAATAAAGCGGGGATAAAGCGGGGATAAAGCGGGAATAAAGCGGGAATAAATTGGGAATAAAGCGGGAATAAAGCGGGAATAAAGCGGGAATAAAGAGGGAATAAACCGGGAATGAATCGGGAGTAAAGCGGGAATAAAACGGGAATAAATCGGGAATAAAGCGGGAATAAAGCGGGAATGAATCGGGAATAAAGCGGGAATGAACCGGGAATAAAACCGGGAATAAAGCGGGATAAAGCGGGGATAAAGCGGGAATAAAGCGGGAATAAAGCGGGAATAAAGCGGGAATAAATTGGGAATAAATCGGGAATAAAGCGGGAATAAAGCGGGAATAAAGCGGGAATGAATCGGGAATGAACCGGGAATAAAGCGGGAATAAAGCGGGAATAAATCGGGAATGAATCGGGAATAAAGCGGGAATAAAGCGGGGATAAAGCGGGAATGAAGCGGGAATAAATCGGGAATAAAGCGGGGATAAATTGGGAATAAAGCGGGGATAAAGCGGGAATGAAGCGGGAATGAATTGGGAATGAAGCGGGAATGAAGCGGGAATAAAGCAGGAATGAAGCGGGGATAAATCGGGAATAAAGCGGGAATAAAGCGGGAATGAAGCGGGAATAAAGCGGGGATAAATCGGGAATAAAACGGGAATGAAGCGGGAATGAATCGGGAATGAAGCGGGAATAAAGCGGGAATAAAGCGGGAATTAATCGGGAATAAAGCGGGAATGAATCGGGAATGAATCGGGAATAAATTGGGAATAAAGCGGGAATAAAGCGGGAATAAATCGGGAATAAAGCGGGAATAAAGCGGGAATGAATCGGGAATGAATCGGGAATAAATTGGGAATAAAGCGGGAATAAAGCGGGAATAAATCGGGAATAAAGCGGGAATAAAGCGGGAATTAATCAGGAATAAATCGGGAATAAATCGGGAATTCTGCACCCCATGGCAAATCCAGTGGGGTTCGGGGTTTTTTTGGCATTTTCTGGGGTTTTCTGGGGTTTTTCTTGGGTTTTCTTGGGTTTTTCGGGATTTTCCATGGGGTTTTAAAATTCTCCTGGCATTTCCTGGGGTTTTCTTGGGTTTTCTTTGGTTTTCCGGGGTTCTCTGGGGTTTTCTTGGGTTTTTCGGGATTTTCCATGGGTTTTGAAAATTTTCTGGGGTTTTCCGGGGTTTTCGGGGATTTTTCTTGGATTTTCCAGGGTTTTCTTGGGTTTTCTGGGTTTTCAATGGGTTTTTAAAATTTTCTGGGTTTTTTCTGGGGTTTTTGGGGAATTTTTCTTGGTTTTTCTTGGTTTTTTTGGGTTTTCTTGGGTTTTCCATGAGTTTTTTAAATTTTCTGGGATTTTCTAGGGTTTTCTTGGGTTTTTCTGGGGTTTTCTGGGATTTTCTGGGATTTTCTTGGGTTTTCTGGGATTTTTCTGGGATTTTTCTGGAGTTTTCTGGGGTTTTCTGGGATTTTCTGGGATTTTCTTGGGTTTTCTGGGATTTTTCTGGGATTTTTCTTGGGTTTTTCTGGGGTTTTCTGGGATTTCCTGGGGTTTTCTTGGGTTTTCTGGGGTTTTCTGGGGTTTTCTGGGGTTTTCAAGGATTTTCCAGGGGTTTTTAAAATTTCCTTGGGTTTTCCAGGGTTTTCTGGGCTTTTCTGGGGTTTTCCGGGATTTTCCATGGATTTTAAAAATTTTTCGGGGTTTTCCGGGATTTTCCATGGGGTTTTAAAATTTTCTGGGATTTTCCGGGGTTTTCTGGGCTTTTTCTGGGGTTTTCTGGGGTTTTCTTGGGTTTTCTTGGGTTTTCAGGGATTTTCCATGGGGTTTTAAAAATTTTCTTGGGTTTTCTTGGATTTTCCATGGGTTTTTAAAATTTCCAGGAGTTTTCTGGGATTTTCTGGGATTTTCTGGGTTTTTCCAGGGTTTTTCTGGGGTTTTCTGTGGGTTCCAGAAGGTCCCAAATTGGCTGGGATGGGAATTCCCAGTTTGGGAATGGGAAATTGGGGAATTCCCAGTTTGGAAATTGAATTCCCAGTTTGGGAATGGGAAATTCCGAATTTCGGGATCCAAACCCCCCAGTTTGGGACAGAATTGCTGGGTTTTGACAGAATTCCAATTTCTTGACAAAATTCCCATTTTTTTTGGTGCAATTCCCTATTTCTGACGAAATTCGAATTTTTCAGCAAAATTCCCGTTTTTAATGGAATTTCCTGGGGTTTTGGCCATAATTCCCATTTTTTACAGAATTCCTATGGGTTTTTTTTCGATAATTCCCATTTTTTTAATGAAATTCCCGTGGTTTTTCCCCATAATTCCCATTTTTAACAGAATTTCCCATTTCTTTGCCATAATTCTCATTTTTAACAGAATTCCCGGATTTTTTGCCATAATTCCCATTTTTTTGCCATAATTCCCATTTTTTCACCATAATTCCCATTTTTTTTGCCATAATTCCCATTTTTTTCTCAATAATTCCCATTTTTTCTCAATAATTCCCATTTTTTTCTCAATAATTCCCATTTTTTCTCAACAATTCCCATTTTTTCACCATAATTCCCATTTTATTTTCCATAATTCCCATTTTTTTCACCATAATTCCCATTTTTTTCTCAACAATTCCCATTTTTTCACCATAATTCCCATTTTTTCACCATAATTCCAATTTTTTCTCAATAATTCCCATTTTTTCTCAATATTTCCCATTTTTTTGCCATAATTCCCATTTTTTCTCAATAATTCCCATTTTTTCACCATAATTCCCATTTTTTCCCAATAATTCCCATTTTTTCACCATAATTCCCATTTTTTCACCATAATTCCCATTTTTTTGCCATAATTCCAATTTTTTTCTCAATAATTCCCATTTTTTTTCCTTAATTCCCATTTTTTCACCATAATTCCCATTTTTTTTACCATAATTCCCATTTTTTCCCCATAATTCCCATTTTTTCCCAATAATTCCCATTTTTTCACCATAATTCCCAATTTTTTGGCCATAATTCCCATTTTTTCTCAATAATTCCCATTTTTTTCCCATAATTCCCATTTTTTCACCATAATTCCCATTCTTTTCCATAATTCCCATTTTTTGGCCATAATTCCCATTTTTTCTCAATTATTCCCATTTTTCTCAATAATTCCCATTTATTTGCCATAATTCCCATTTTTTTCCATAATTCCCATTTTTTTGCCATAATTCCCATTTTTTCTCAATAATTCCCATTTTTTTGCCATAATTCCCATTTTTTCTCAATAATTCCCATTTTTTTGCCATAATTCCCATTTTTTTTCCATAATTCCCATTTTTTCACCATAATTCCCATTTTTTCTCAATATTTCCCATTTTTTCTCAATAATTCCCATTTTTCCCCAATAATTCCCATTTTTTTGCCATAATTCCCATTTTTTCTCAATAATTCCCATTTTTTCTCAATAATTCCCATTTTTTTCTCAATAATTCCCATTTTTTTACCACAATTCCCATTTTTTCCCCATAATCCCCATTTTTTCTCAATAATTCCCATTTTTTTCTCAATAATTCCCATTTTTTCTCAATAATTCCCATTTTTTTCTCAATAATTCCCATTTTTTCTCAACAATTCCCCTTTTTTCACCATAATTCCCATTTTTTTCCATAATTCCCATTTTTTCTCAACAATTCCCATTTTTTTGCCATAATTCCCATTTTCTGGCCATAATTCCCATTTTTTTTGCCATAATTCCCATTTTTTCACCATAATTCCCATTTTTTGCCATAATTCCCATTTTTTCTCAATAATTCCCATTTTATTTTCCATAATTCCCATTTTTTCTCAATAATTCCCATTTTTTCACCATAATTCCCATTTTTTCTCAATAATTCCCATTTTATTTTCCATAATTCCCATTTTTTTGGCCATAATTCCCATTTTTTCACCATAATTCCCATTTTTTTGGCCATAATTCCCATTTTTTCTCAATAATTCCCATTTTTTTTTCCATCATTCCCATTTTTTCACCATAATTCCCATTTTTTCACCATAATTCCCATTTTTTTGGCCATAATTCCCATTTTTTCTCAATAATTCCCATATTTTTTCTGACAATTCCATTGTTTTTTACCATTTTCCCTTTATTTTCCCCCAAAATTCCCATTTTCCTCCCCAGACCTTTTCTTCCCATCCTCGTCCCCGTGGCTCCCGGCCTTCGTCCTCCTCCTCATCCTCGCCCTGGGCCTGGTTCTGGTCTCCGCCCTTCGGCTGCGCCGTGAGCACCAAAATCCCCCCAAAATCCCCCAAAAATCCCCCAAAAATCCCCCAAAAATCCCCCAAAAATCCCCCAAAAATCCCCCAAAAAATCCCCCAAAAATCCCCCAAAAATCCCCCCAAAAATCCCCCAAAAATCCCCCAAAAATCCCCCAAAAATCCCCCAAAAATCCCCCAAAAATCCCCCAAAAATCCCCCAAAAATCCCCCCAAAAATCCCCAAAAATCCCCCAAAAAATCCCCCCAAAATCCCCCAAAAATCCCCCAAAAATCCCCCAAAAAATCAAATTGATTGTAATTGATGCATTATTTACTCATTAATAGCCCATTATTAATTAACCCGTTCATTACCAATTAATGGCTCAGAATTTATTCAATAATTACCAAATAATTCCCCATTAATAACCCATTAATTTCCCCATTAATAACCCATTAATTTCCCCATTATTAACCCATTAATTGCCCATTATTAACCCATTAATTGCCCATTAATCAGCCGTAATTATTAACACATTTAATTACCCATTAATAACCCATTAATTCCGCAATAATCAACTGTAATTGATGCATTATTTACTCATTAATAGCCCATTATTAATTAACGCGTTCATTTCCAATTAATGGCTCAGAATTTATTCAATAATTACCAAATAATTCCCCATTAATAACCCATTAATTTCCCCATTAATTCCCCAATAATTACCCATTAATTCCCCAATAATTACCCATTAATTACCCATTAATTTGCTTTTAATTACCCCAGGTGACCGCCGGATTCTGGCTCAGGAACGTGAGTGCATGAACCAATTAATTATTTATTATTAATTAATTATTATTAATTATTAATTAATTTTTCATGATTTTAAATTAATTTTTCCTGATTTCAATTAATTTTAATTTTAATTTTGATTTTCTTTTAGGAAAGTAAAAATTAATTACAGTATAAAATAAAATAAAATAAAATAAAATAAAATAAAATAAAATAAAATAAAGTAAAATAAAATAAAATAAAATAAAATAAAATAAAATAAAATAAAAGTAAATTTGCAATGAAATGAAATAAAATCGCTGAGATTAAATTAAATTAAATTAAAAATAATTAATAATGAATTAATTAAAAATTGAATAAAATATGAAATGAAATGAAATGGATGAGATTAAATTAAATTAAAATAAAATAAAATAAAAATAATTAATAATAAATTAATTTAAAACATAGAATAAAATATGAAATTAAATTAAATGAAATTTTAAAAATGGATTAGATTAAATTAAAGTAAATTAAATAATTTTAATTTAATTTAATTAATTAAATTTAATTTAAAAAAAATAAAATGAAATATGAAATGAAATTAAATGAAATCTTATAATAAAATAAAATAAAATAAAATAAAATAAAATAAAATAAAATAAAATTTAAATTCCAATTTCCTCTCCCGTTCCCAGGGAAATCCCAGCAGGAAATCAGCGAGGGTGAGCTCAGCTCCGGAATTCCCGAAAATTCCCCAAAATTCCCAAAAATTCCCAAAAATTCCCCAAAATCCCCGACCCTAAATCCCCAAATTCCCGAAATTTTCGTCCCTAAATCCCGAAATTCCCGACCCTAAATCCCAAAAATTCCCGGAATTTTTGTCCCTAAATCCCCAAATTCCCCAAAATTTTTGTTCCTAAATCCCCAAATTCCCAAAATTCCCGACCCTAAATCCCCAAATTCCCAAAATTTTCGTCCCTAAATCCCAAAAATTCCCAAAATTTTTGTCCCTAAATCCCCAAAATTCCCGACCCTAAATCCCCAAATCCCCAAAATTCCCGACCCTAAATCCCAAAATTTTCGTTCCTAAATCCCAAATTCTCAGGAATTCCCGAAATTTTTGTTCCTAAATCCCCAGAATTCCCGAAATTCGCGACCCTAAATCCCAAAACTTCCTGGAATTCCCGACCCTAAATCCCCAAAATTCCCAAAAATTCCCGACCCTAAATCCCAAAATTTTTGTCCCTTAATCCCCAAAATTCCCGACCCTAAATCGCAAAATTTCAGAAATTTTCGTCCCTAAATCCCCAAAATCCCCAAATTCCCGACCCTAAATCCCCAAATTCCCGGAATTCCCGACCCTAAATCCCAAAATTTTCGTTCCTAAATCCCCAAATTCCCAAAAATCTTCGTCCCTAAATCCCCAAAATTCCGAATTTCCCGACCCTAAAACCCCAAAATCCCCAAAATTTTTGTCCCTAAATCCCCAAGATTCCCGGAAATTCCCGACCCTAAATCCCCAAATTCCCGAAATTCCCGACCCTAAATCCCCAAATTCCCGAAATTCCCGATCCCAAATCCCCAAAATTCCCGAAATTCCCGACCCTAAATCCCCAAATTTCAGAAATTTTCGTTCCTAAATCCCCAAATTCCCAAAAATTCCGGATCCTAAATCCCCAAATTCCCGAAATTTTTGTTCCTAAATCCCCAAAATTCCCGAAATTCCCGACCCTAAATCCCCAAATTCTCAGAAATTCCCGACACTAAATCCCAGAAATTCCCGAAATCTTCGTCCCTAAATCCCCAAAGTCCTGAAATTCCCGACCCTAAATCCCAAAATTTTCGTTCCTACATCCCCAAATTCTCGAAATTCCCGACCCTAAATCCCCAAAAATCCCCCAAATTTTTTGTCCCTAAATCCCCAAATTCCCGAAATTCCCGACCCGAAATCCCCAAATTCCCGAAATTTTTGTTCCTAAATCTCCAAATTCCCGAAATTCCCGACCCTAAATCCCCAAAATCCCCAAAATTCCCGTCCCTAAATCCCCGAATTCCCGACCCTAAATCCCAAAATTTTCGTTCCTAAATCCCAAAATTCTCAGGAATTCCCGAAAATTTTCTTCCTAAATCCCCAAAATTCCCAAAAATTTCCGACCCTAAATCCCCAAAAATCCCAAAATTTTTGTCCCTAAATCCCCAAATTCCCGAAATTTCGGTTCCTAAATCCCCAAATTCCCTGAATTCCCGTCCCTAAATCCCCAAAATTCCCGAAATTCCCGACCCTAAATCTCCAAATTCCCGAAATTCCCGACCCTAAATCCTCAAATTCCCAAAAATTCCCGACCCTAAATCCCCAAATTCCCGAAATTCCCGACCCTAAATCCCAAAATTTTCGTTCCTAAATCCCCAAAATTCCCAAAATTTCGGTTCCTAAATCCCCGAATCCCGGCAGAGATGGAGGAGCTGAGGATGGAGCTGGGTAAGAGCTGCCCTCATTCATTAATTAATTAATAGCCGCTAATTAATTCTTATTAGTACTTAATTAGCCGCTAATTAATTATTATTAGCACTTAATTAGCGGCTAATTAATTATTATTAGCATTTAATAGCGGCTAATTAATTATTATTAGAATTTAATAGCCACGAATTAATTATTATTAGGATTTAATAACCGCTAATTATTATTATTAGCATTTAATTAGCCACTAATTAATTATTATTAGGATTTAATAGCCGCGAATTAATTATTATTAGGATTTAATAACCGCGAATTAATTATTATTAGCATTTAAATAGCTCATTAATAAACAGAGATTAATGATTTATGAGGCATTGGTTAATTAGATAAATAATGATTGATAAGGCATCGATTAATTAATGATTGATTAGGCAGGGATCAATTAATTATTCATTAGATATTGATTATTTATTAGACATTAATTATGTTATTAATAATATTCTTAGATTAATTATTATGTTATAATTAACATAATTAATCTAAGAATATTAAACTTAGATTAATATAAAAATTTATTTTTATTAATTATTATTAATTAAGGGATTATAGTGATATCTTAATGATAATTAATAAATAAATAATAATCATTATGTTAATTATAATTACATAATTATTAATACCATAATAATGAGTAATAATTAAATAATTGGGTGTTGAATATAATTTATTACTTAATAATTATGCATTATTAATAATTATAAAAGTGTAGAAATATTATAAGGATAAATTAAAAAATAATTAATAAAATTAAATTAAATTTTAAATTTAATAGAAATAAATAAATTAATAACATTTAATGTTATTAATAATAATTACAATAGTTATTATTATTATTATTATTATTATTATTATTATTATTATTATTATTATTATTATTATTATTATTATTATTATTATTATTTCTTTATATCAGGAATCATTAATTATTTGTGCAGCATTAATTAATGATTAATTGCCAATTAATAGTTAATATTACATTATTATTATTATTATTATTATTATTATTATTATTATTATTATTATTATTATTATATAATTTATTGATAGCAGCAACCATGAATCATTTCTCCAGCATTAATTAATGATTAATTTCCAATTAATAATTAATATAATAATAATAATAATAATAATAATAATAATAATAATAATAATAATTTATAGCAGCAATCATGAATCATTTGTCCAGCATTAATTAATGATTAATTTCCAATTAATAATTAATTTATTATTATTATTATTATTATTATTATTATTATTATTATTATTATTATTATTATTGTTATTGTTATTGTTATTGTTATTGTTATTGTTATTGTTATTATTATTAATGAATAATTTGTCCAGCATTAATTAATGATTAATTTCCAATTAATAATTATATAATAATAATAATAATAATAATAATAATAATAATAATAATAATAATAATAATAATAATAATAATAATAATAATTTGTCCAGCATTAATTAATGATTAATTGCCAATTAATAATTTCCATTTTTGGTTCTTTCAGAGGAGGTGACAGAGAAACTCCAGAGGGGTAAAAATTGAGATTTCGGCTCATTAATTCTCTAATAATTAATTCAATAATTAATTAATGAATTCAATTATGAATTCATTAATTACATAATTAATTAATTAATTCAATTATTAATTAATTCTGCGAGGGATAATTCAGGGTTTTTTTTTTGAAGAGGGACACAAAAAGGGGAAAATTCCAATTAAAAATTAATTATTAATCAATTTATTAATATTAATAGTAGAATATTCATTAATTATCATTAATTAATAAGAATTATTTTACCTTTCTAAGAAAAATAATTAATTTATTAATAATTGTAATTTTCTCTTAGTCAATAATAATAAAATTATTATTTTAATATTATAGATATTCAATTTTATTAAATAATTAAAATATTAATATAAATTATATTAATAGTTATTAATTTAGAATACAATAATTTTTAATAATTATTAATAATAACAAATTATTAATTAGTAATTAATAATTTCTAACAATTATTTTGAGTTTTCTAATTACAATCAATTAATAAAATAATAATTCTTAATAATAAATAATAAATAATAAAAATAATAAAAATAATAAATAATAACAGCATTGTAAAATAATTAATTAATAATGAAAAATTAATTAATAATTATTAATCTCTAATAAAATTTAAGTTCTAAAGATAAAATAATATTAATACAATAATAATTAATATTGATTTCTAATAAAATCAATTTTATAATAGTAAATTAATGATAATAAAATATTCATTAATAATTCTTCATTTCTAATAATTTATTTTTGTCCTAATAAATAAATAATAATGAATTATTCATTAATAATTATTAATTGCTAATAAGAAATTCCATTTTCTAGTAGCAAATTAATAATCACAAATTATTCATTAATAACTTCTCATTTCTTAAAATAAATTAAATTATCCTATAATTAATTAAAATTATTCATTAATAATGATTATTTTCAACAATAATTTTTCTAATAATTCAATTTTTTTATAAACAATATTAATTAATTATTCATTTTTAATAACATTTACATTTTCTAATGATTAATTAATAATTATGCCGGATTTATTAGCAATTATTAATTTCTAATAATTAATAAATAAATTAATTAAAATCCCCCAATTCCCCAATTTCCTTTTCTGCCCCCACAGAGAAACTGGAGATGGAGGCGAGGCTGGGTGAGGCGCTAATTAATGAGGGATTAATTAATGAGGGATTAGCCAGGGATTAATTAATTAATTATTAGCCAGTGATTAATTAATGAGTTAGTAGCCAGTAATTAATTAATGATTGATTAGACAGGGACCAATGAATGAGTTATTAGCCATTGATTAATTAATGAGTTATTAGCCAGGGATTAATTAATGATTGTTTAGATAGGGACTCATTAATGATTGATTATAGACTAGTTAATGAGTTATTAGCCATTGATTAATTAAGGAGTTATTAGCCAGTGATAAATTAATTAGTAGCCAGTGATTAATTATTGATTGATTAGCCAGGGATTAATTAATGAGTGATTAGCCAGGGACCAATGAATGCGTTATTAGCCATTGATTAATTAATGAGTTAGTAGCCATTGATTAATTAATGAGTTAGTAGCCATTGATTAATTAATGATTGTTTAGATAGGGACTCATTAATGATTGATTATAGACTAATTAATGAGTTATTAGCCATTGATTAATTAATGAGTTATTAGCCAGTGATTAATTAATGAATTATTAGCCAGTGAGTAATTAATGATTGTTTAGACAGGGACTAATTAATGATTGATTAGAGACTAATTAATGACTGATAAGACAGGGACCAATTAATGATTGATTAGGCATAGGTTAATTATGTTTGATTAGAGACTAATTAATGAGTTATTAGCTATTAACTAATTAATGATTGATTTGACAGGGACCAATTATTGATTGATAATAGACTAATTAATGAGTTATTAGCCAGTGATTAATTAATGATTGATTAGACAGGGACCAATTAATAATTGATTAGGCATTGACGGATTAATGACTGATTAGACAGGGAGCAATTAATGATGGATTAGGCATAGGCAAATTAATAATTGATTAGAGAGAGACTCATTAATGATTGATTAGGTATACGTTAATTAATGACTGATTAGAGACTAATTAATGATTGATTAGGCATTGACTCATTTATGAGTGATTAAACAGGGACCAATCAATGATTGATTAGGCATTGACTAATTAATGATTGATTAGACAAGGACTCATTAATGACTGATTAGAGACTAATTAATGATTGATTATAGACTCATTAATGATTGATTATAGACTCATTAATGATTGATTAGAAATTGGCTAATTAATTATTGATTAGACAGGGACTAATCAATGATTGGTTAGGCAAAAGCTAATTATTGCTTGATTAGAGACTCATTAATGATTGATTAGGTATACGTTAATTAATGACTGATTAGAGTCTAATTAATGAGTTATTAGCCATTGATTGATTAATGATTAATTAGACAGGGACCAATGAATGATTGATTAGGCATAGGTTAATTAATGATTGTTTAGACAGGGACTCATTAATGATTGATTAGAGAATAATTAATGACTTATTAGCCATTGACTAATTAATGATTAATTAGACAGGGACCAAATAATTATTGATTAGGCATTGACTAATTAATGACTGCTTAGAGACTAATTAATGAGTTATTAGCCATTGATTGATTAATGATTAATTAGATTGAGGCCAATGAATGATTGATTAGGCATAGGTTAATTAATGATTGATTAGAGACTAATTAATGATTGATTAGGCATAGGCTAATTAATGATTTATTAGACAGGGACCAAATAATTATTGATTAGCCATTGGCTAATTAATGATTGATTAAACATCAGCTAATTAACGATTGATTAAACACAGCCCAATTAATGATTGATAAGGCATTGACTAATTAATGACTGAATAGAGACTAATTAATGAGTTTTTAGCCATTGACTAATTAATGACTGATTAGACAGGGACCAATTAATGACTGATTAGACAAGAACTCATTTATGATTGATTATAGACTAATTAATGATTGATTAGGCATTGACTAATTAATGACTGATTAGAGACTAATTAATGATTGATTAGGCATTGACTCATTAATGATTGATTAGAGACTAATTAACGATTGATTAAACACAGAACAATTAATTATTGATTAGGCATTGACGGATTAATGACTGATTAGACAGGGAGTAATTAACGATTGATTAAACACAGACCAATTAATGATTGATTAGCCATTGACTAATTAATGACTGATTAGACAGGGACCAACCAATGATTGATTAGGCATAGGCGACTTAATGATTGATTAGACAAGCACTCATTAATGATTGATTAGAGACTAATTAATGATTGATTAGACAAGCACTCATTAATGATTGATTAGAGACTAATTAATGATTGATTAGACAAGCACTCATTAATGATTGATTAGAGACTAATTAATGATTGATTAGACAAGCACTCATTAATGATTGATTAGAGACTAATTAATGATTGATTAGACAAGCACTCATTAATGATTGATTAGAGACTAATTAATGATTGATTAGACAAGCACTCATTAATGATTGATTAGAGACTAATTAATGATTGATTAGCCATTGACTAATTAATGACTGATTAGACAAGGACTCATTAATGATTGATTAGACAGGGACCAAATATTTATTGATTAGGCATTGACTAATTAATAACTGATTAGAGACTAATTAATGATTAATATGACAGAGTGTCCCAGGTGTGTCCCCATTGTCCCCATTGTCCCCAGCTGTCCCAGGTGTCCCCATTGTCCCCTCAGGTGTCCCCATTGTCCCTCAGGTGTCCCCAGATGTCCCCAGGTGTCCCCATTGTCCCCAGGTGTCTCCCCAGCTGTCCCCAGGTGTCCCCTCAGGTGTCCCCATTGTCCCCAGGTGTCCCCAGGTGTCTTCATTGTCCCCAAGCCCCCCCGGTGTCCCCAGGTGTCCCAGATGTGTCCCAGGTGTCCCCATTGTCCCCTCAGGTGTGCCCTCAGGTGTCCCAGGTGTCCCCAGGTGTCCCCAGGTGTCCCCTCAGGTGTCCCAGGTGTCCCCAGGTGTCCCCATTGTCCCCAGGTGTCCCCAGCTGTCCCCAGGTGTCCCCTCAGGTGTCCCCAGGTCTCTCAGGTGTCCCAGGTGTCCCCAGCTGTCCCCAGGTGTCCCAGGTGTGTCCCCATTGTCCCCATTGTCCCCAAGCCCCCCCAGGTGTCCCCAGGTGTCCCCATTGTCCCCAGGTGTCCCCAAGCCCCCCCAGGTGTCCCTCAGGTGTCCCCAGGTGTCCCCAGCTGTCCCAGGTGTCCCCAGGTATCCCCAGCTGTCCCCATTGTCCCTCAGGTGTCCCCAGGTGTCCCCAGGTGTCCCCATTGTCCCCATTGTCCCCATTGTCCCCAGCTGTCCCCAGGTGTCCCCAGGTGTCCCCATTGTCCCCAGGTGTCCCCAGGTGTCCCCTCAGGTGTCCCAGGTGTCCCCAGTGTCCCCATTGTCCCCCAGGTGTCCCCATTGTCCCCAGTTGTCCCAGGTGTCCCCAGGTGTCCCCTCAGGTGTCCCTCAGGTGTCCCCAGCTGTCCCTCAGGTGTCCCAGGTGTGTCCCCATTGTCCCCATTGTCTCCATTGTCCCCAAGCCCCCCCAGGTGTCCCCAGGTGTCCCCAGGTGTGTCCCCATTGTCCCCCCCAGGTGTCCCCCCCTCACTGTCTCCGTTCATTTCTCGTTCCAGGGCAGATCCAGGCCCAGCTCGGTGAGCGCTTCCGGCCCTATGCAAATGAGCTGCCCTTCATGAGCTAATTACGGATAATTAGTGCTAATTAATTACCGTTAATTAGTGCTAAATAGCGCTAATTGCCGCTAATTAATTGGCGCTAATTGCTGCTAATTGGCGCCGCTGCTTTCCCACAGATTTCCGACGGGCTCAGAGCCACGCGGGTGAGTCCGGCCCAAATCTTCATCTTCTTCTTCCTCTTCCTCTTCCTCCTCCTCCTCTTCCTCTTCCTCCTTGTCCTCCTCCTCTTCCTCTTCCTCCTCCTCTTCCTCTTCCCTTTCCCCTTCCCGTTCCTCCTCCTCTTCCTCTTCTTCCTCTTCCTCATCCTCTTCCTGTTCCCATTTATCTTCCTCATCCTCTTCCTCTTCCCCTTTCTCATCCTCTTTTTCATCCTCTTCCTCTTCTTCACCCTCCTCCTTTTTCCCTTCCTCTTCCTCCCCCTCCTCCTCCACTTCCTCTTCCCATTCCTCTTCCTCTTCCTCATCCTGTTCTCCTTCCCATTCCTTTTCCTCTTCCTCACCCTCCTCCTTTTTGCCTTCTCCTTCCTCTTCCTCATCCTTTTTCTCTTCCTGTTCCCATTCCTCTTCTTCATCCTCTTCCTCTTCCTCATCCCATTCCCGTTCCTCTTCCTCCTCCTCTTCCTCGTCATCTTCCCCTTCCTCTTCCTGTTCATGTTCCCATTCCCGTTCCTGGTCCTCTTCCTCATCCTCTTCCTCCTCCTCTTCCTCCTTTTCCTTGTCCTCTTCCTGGTCCCCATCCTCATCCTCTTCCTGTTCCCAGTCCTCTTCCTCTTTCTCTTTCTCTTCTTCCTCTTCCTCTTCCTCTTCCTCTTCCTCGTCCTCTTCCTGTTCCCATTTATCTTCCTCATCCTCTTCCTCTTCCTCTTCCCCTTTCTCATCCTCTTCCTCTTCCCCTTTCTCATCCTCTTTTTCATCCTCTTCCTCTTCCTCACCCTCCTCCTGTTTGCCTTCCTCTTCCTCATCCTCATCCTTTTTCTCTTCCTGTTCCCATTCCTCCTCTTCATCCTCTTCCTCTTCCTCATCCCATTCCCGTTCCTCTTCCTCATCCTCTTCCTGTTCCTATTCACGTTCCTGTTCCTGGTCCTCTTCTTCCTTCTCTTCCTCCTCCTCTTCCTCATCCTCTTCCTCTTCCTCTTCGTCTTCTTCCTCTTCCTCACTCTCCTCCTTTTTGCCTTCTCCTTCCTCTTCCTTTTCCTTGTCCTGTTCCCAGTCCTCTTTCTCTTCTTCCTGTTCTTCATCCTCATCCTCATCCTCATCCTCATCCTCATCCTTTTTCTCTTCCTGTTCCCATTCCTCTTCTTCATCCTCTTCCTCTTCCTCTTCCCATTCCCGTTCCTCTTCCTCCTCCTCTTCCTCGTCATCTTCCTCTTCCTCATCCTCTTCCTGTTCCTATTCACGCTCCCGTTCCTGATCCTCTTCCTCTTCCTCTTTCCTCTTCCTCTTCCCCTTTTTCATCCTCTTCCTCACCCTCCTCCTTTTTGCCTTCCCCTTCCCCTTCCTCTTCCTTGTCCTCTTCCTGTTCCCAGTCCTCTTCCTCTTTCTCTTCTTCCTCATCCTCATCCTCTTTTTCATCCTCTTCCTCATCCTCTTCCTCATCCTTTTTCTCTTCCTGTTCCCATTCCTCTTCTTCATGCTCTTCCTCTTCCTCATCCCATTCCCATTCCTCTTCCTCTTCCCCTATCAATCCCTATCAAACCTTATCAAACCTTATCAAACCTTATCAAACACTATCAAACCATATTAAACCCTATCAAATGCTATCAAATCCTATCAAACCTTATCAAAACCCTATCAAACCCTATCAAATGCTATCACAAGCTATCAAATGCTATAAAACCTTATCAAACCCTATCAAATCCTATCAAACACGATCAAACCCCTATCAAACCCTATCAAACCCTCTCAAACCCCTATCAAACCCTATCAAACCCTATCAAACGTTATCAAACCCTGATCAAACCCTATCAAACCCTATCAAACCTATCAAATCCTATCAAACCCTATCAAACCCTATCAAACCCTATCAAACCCTATCAAACCCTGATCAAACCCTATCAAACCCTATCAAACCCCTATCAAACCCTCTCAAACCCTTATCAAACCCTATCAAACCCCTATCAAACCCTATCAAAACCCCTATCAAGCCCTATCAAACGATATCAAACTCCTATCAAACCTATCAAACCCTTAACAAACCCTATCAAACCCCTATCAAATGCTATCAAACACTATCAAACCCCTATCAAACCCTATCAAACCCTACCAAACCCCTACAAAACCCTATCAAACCCTATCAAACCCTATCAAACCCTCTCAAACCCTATCAAACCCTATCAAATGTTATCAAACCCTTATCAAACCCCTATCAAACCCTATCAAACCCTATCAAACCCTTATCAAACCCTATCAAACCCTATCAAACCCTATCAAATCCTATCAAGCCCTATCAAACCCTTATCAAAGGCCCCCCTCCACTCTTTCCCAGTCTCGCTGACGCTGGATGAGAGCTGCACCCACCCGGCCCTGCTGATCCGGGGCCGATCCCGAATCCTCGGCCCCGATCCCGGATCCCGAATCCCCGATCCCGGATCCCGGCCCCTGGCTGTGGCTCGGGAGGGATTTTCCTGCGGGAAGCACTACTGGGAAGTGGAGCTGGGAGACAGCAGCGACTGGGAAGTGGGCGTGCTCCGGGATTCCGTCCGCGATTCCATCCGGGATTCCCTGAGGGATCCAGTCCGGGATTCCGTCCGGGATTCCGTCCGCGATTCCATCCGGGATTCCATCCGGGATTCCCTGAGGGATCCAGTCCAGGATTCCCTGAGAGATCCAATCCGGGATTCTGTCCGGGATTCCCTGAGGGATCCAATCCAGGATTCCCTGAGGGATCCCATCCCGGATCCCATCCCAGATTCCCTGCAGGATTCCATTCAGGATTCCACCCCAAATTCCATCCCGGATCCCGTCCCCGGTTCCCTGTGGGTTCCCATTGCAGATCCCATCCCAAATTCCATCCCAGATCCTATCCCAAAATCCATCCCGAATTCCATCCCAAATTCCATCCCGGATCCCATCCTGGATCCCGTCCCAGATCCCATCCCAAATTCCATTCCAGATCCCATCCCGGATCCCATCCCAGATCCCATTCCAGATCCCCTGGGGGTTCTCATCCCGGATCCCATCCCAGATCCCATTCCAGATCCCATCCCAAATTCCATGTGGGATCCCACCCCAGATTCCCTGAGGGTTCCCATCCCGGATCCCATCCCAGATCCCACCCCGGATCCCATCCCAAATCCCGTCCCCAATTCCCTGAGGGTTCCCACCCTGGATCTCATCCCGGGTCCCATCCCCGATTCCCTGAGGGTTCCAATCCCAGATCCCACCCCGGATCCCATCCCAGATCCCATCCCAGGTTCCCTGAATCCCACCCCAGATCCCACCCCGGATCCCACCCCGGATCCCACCCCGGATCCCACCCCAGATCCCATCCCAGATCCCGTCCCAGATTCCCTGAGGGATCCCATCCTGGATCCCGTCCCCAATTCCCTGCAGGTTCCCATCCCAGATCCCATCCCCGATCCCATCCCAGATCCCACCCCAGATCCCACTCCTGATTCCGTGAGGGTTCCCATCCCAGATCCCACCCCGGATCCCATCCCAGATCCCATCCCAGATTCCCTGAATCCCACCCCAGATCCCACCCCAGATCCCACCCCGGATCCCACCCCAGATCCCATCCCAGATTCCCTGAATCCCACCCCAGATCCCACCCCGGATCCCATCCCAGATCCCACCCCAGATTCCCTGAATCCCACCCCAGATCCCATCCCAGATTCCCTGAATCCCACCCCGGCTCCCACCCTGAATCCCACCCCGGCTCCCCTGTGGGGCGATTCCCTGCCGTCCCTCCCCGAGGGAGCGGCCGCAGCCCTGGGCTATTCCGGGGGTGAGTTCCGGCTGCGGGCCGGGCGCCTGGAGCGGCGCCGCGGGCGCTGCCGCGTGCTGGGCCTGCTGCTGGACCACGAGCGGCGCCTGCTGCAGTTCTTCGACGCCGAGGAGAAGCAGCTGCTGGCATCCACCCCCCTGAGGATCCCCGGGATTCTCTTCCCCTTCTTCAGGCCGGGATCTGGCGGGAACGGGCTGGGGATCCGCCCCGTGAGGGCTTGAAATAGAGCTGGGGAATGTTCGTGATTAAAAGTGAAATTTAGACTTGTATATTTAAATTATTCCCATTTTAGAATTCCAGTTATACCCTAGGCCAAACCCTTTGAAATGTTCACATTTAAAAATTAAATTCCCTGAGAAATATTCAAATAATTTTTTAATTTTCAAATTTCAAATATTCACTGATGTTAAGCCAAAAATTAACCCTCAGCCTAAAACTAAGCCTAAGCCTAAGCCTGATCTGTTCCCGTTCTTCAGGCCGGGATCTGGCGGGAACGGGCTGGGGATCCGCCCCGTGAGGGCTTGAAACAGAGCTGGGGAATGTTCGTGGTTAAAAGTGAAATTTAGACTTGTATATTTACACTTCTATATTCAAATTATTCTCGTTTTCAAATTACAGTTATCCCAGAACAAAGCCTTTGAAATGGTTGCATATGAAAAGGAAATTCCCTGTTAAATATTCCAATAATTCTCCATTAGTTATTTCAAATATTCACTGACACTGACCTAAACAATAACCCAAAGCCTAAGCCTAACTCTAACCCTAATCCTTACCTAAATCCAAATTAGAATTTAAATATTCAAATGATTCCTATTTTAATATTACAATTATCCCCTTACCCTGACACTGACCATGACCCAAACCCAAACCCAAACCCAAAACCCAACCCTAACCCTAACATTTACATATTCAAATTATTCCCATTTTAGAATTCCAATTATCCCCTAGGCCAAACCCTTTAAAATATTCACATTTAAAAATTAAATTCCCTGAGAAATATTCAAATAATTTTTTTAATTTTCAAATTTCAAATATTCACTGATGTTAAGCCAAAAATTAACCCTCAGCCTAAAACTAAGCCTAAGCCTAAGCCTGATCTGTTCCCGTTCTTCAGGCCAGGATCTGGCGGGAACGGGCTGGGGATCCGCCCCGTGAGGGCTTGAAACAGAGCTGGGGAATGTTCGTGGTTAAAAATGAAATTTAGACTTGTATATTTAAATTATTCCCATTTTAGAATTCCAGTTATACCCTAGGCCAAACCCTTTGAAATATTCACATTTAAAAATTTAATTCCCTGAGAAATATTCAAATAATTTTTTTAATTTTCAAATTTCAAATATTCACTGGTGTTAAGCCAAAAATTAACCCTCAGCCTAAAACTAAGCCTAAGCCTAAGCCTGATCTGTTCCCGTTCTTCAGGCCAGGATCTGGCGGGAACGGGCTGGGGATCCGCCCCGTGAGGGCTTGAAACAGAGCTGGGGAATGTTCGTGGTTAAAAATGAAATTTAGACTTGTATATTTACACTTCTATATTCAAATTATTCTCATTTTAGAATTCCAATTATCCCCTAGAACAAAGCCTTTGAAATGGTTGCATATGAAAGTGAAATTCGCTGTTAAATATTCAAATAATTCTCCATTAGTTATTTCAAATATTCACTGACACTGACCTAAACAATAACCCAAAGCCTAAGCCTAACTCCAACCCTAATCCTTACCCAAATCCAAATTAGAATTTAAATATTCAAATGATTCCTATTTTAATATTACAATTATCCCCTTACCCTGACACTGACCATGACCCAAACCCAAACCCAAAACCCAACCCTAACCCTGACATTTGCATATTCAAATTATTCCCATTTTAAAATTCCAGTTATACCCTAGGCCAAACCCTTTGAAATGTTCACATTTAAAAATTAAATTCCCTGAGAAATATTCAAATAATTTTTTTAATTTTCAAATTTCAAATATTCACTGATGTTAAGCCAAAAATTAACCCTCAGCCTAAAACTAAGCCTAAGCCTAAGCCTGATCTGTTCCCGTTCTTCAGGCCGAGATCTGGCGGGAACGGGCTGGGGATCCGCCCCGTGAGGGCTTGAAACAGAGCTGGGGAATGTTCGTGGTTAAAAATGAAATTTACACTTCTATATTCAAATTATTCTCATTTTAGAATTCCAATTATCCCCTAGAACAAAGCCTTTGAAATATTCACATTTAAAAATGAAATTCCCTGTTAAATATTCCAATAATTCTCCATTAATTATTTCAAATATTCACTGGTGCTGACCCTAACACAAACCCAAAACCCTAACCCTGACATTTGCATATTCAAATTATTCTCATTTTAGAATTCCAATTATCCCCTAGTCCAAACCCTTTGAAATGTTCACATTTAAAAATTAAATTCCCTGAGAAATACTCAAATATTTTTTTTAATTTTCAAATTTCAAATATTCACTGATGTTAAGCCAAAAATTAACCCTAAGACTAAGCCTAAGCCTAAGCCTAAGCCTGATCTGTTCCCGTTCTTCAGGCCGGGATCTGGCGGGAACGGGCTGGGGATCCGCCCCGTGAGGGCTTGAAACAGAGCTGGGGAATGTTCGTGGTTAAAAATGAAATTTAGACTTGTATATTTACACTTCTATATTCAAATTATTCTCATTTTAGAATTCCAATTATCCCCTAGAACAAAGCCTTTGAAATGGTTGCATATGAAAGTGAAATTCGCTGTTAAATATTCAAATAATTCTCCATTAGTTATTTCAAATATTCACTGGTGCTGACCCTAACACAAACCCAAAACCCAACCCTAACCCTGACATTTATATATTCAAATTATTCCCATTTTAGAATTCCAATTATTCCTCTAGGCCAAACCCTTTGAAATATTTACATTTAAAAATTAAATTCGCTGTTAAATATTCAAATCATTCTCGTTTTATTATTTCAAATATTCACAGATGGTAACACAAACACTAAGTCGAAGTCTAAGGCTAACTCTAACCCTAATCCTTACCCAAAACCAAATTAGAATTTAAATATTCAAATGATTCCTATTTTAATGTTACAATTATAACCAAAACCTGACCTTAATCCTAACCCTAACCCTGACATTTACATATTCAAATTATTCTCATTTTAGAATTCCAATTATACCCTAGGCCAAACCCTTTGAAATATTCACATTTAAAAATTAAATTCCCTGATAAATATTCAAATAATTCTCATTTTATTATTTCAAATATTCACCGACACTCACCCTAAGCCTAAACCTACCTCTAACCCTAATCCTTACCCAAAACCAAATTAGAATTTTAATATTCAAATGATTCCTATTTTAATATTACAATTATAACCAAAACCTGACCTTAACCCTAACCCTGACATTTATATATTCAAATTATTCCCATTTTAGAATTCCAGTTATACCCTAGGCCAAACCCTTTGAAATATTCACATTTAAAAATTAAATTCGCTGTTAAATATGCAAATAATTCTCATTTTATTATTTCAAATATTCACCGACACTCACCCCAAGCCTAAACCTAACTCTAACCCTAATCCTTACCCAAAACCAAATTAGAATTTAAAGTTTCAAATGATTCTCATTTTAACATTCCAATTATCCCCTAAGCCTGACACTATCACCCTAACCCTAACCCTGACATTTACATATTCAAATTATTCCCATTTTAGAATTCCACTTATACCCTAGGCCAAACCCTTTGAAATATTCACATTTAAAAATTAAATTCCCTGTTAAATATTCAAATAATTCTCATTTTATTATTTCAAATATTCACTGACACTCACCCAAATATTAAAGCTAAGCCTAAACCTACCACTGTCCCTAATCCTTACTCAAACCCAAATTAGAATTTAAATATTCAAATGATTCCTATTTTAATATTACAATTATAACCAAAACCTGACCTTAACCCTAACCCTGACATTTACATATTCAAATTATTCCCATTTTAGAATTCCAGTTATACCCTAGGCCAAACCCTTTGAAATAGTCACATTTAAAAATTAAATTCCCTGTTAAATATTCAAATAATTCTCCTTTAATTATTTCAAATATTCACTGACACTCACCCAAATATCAAACCTAAGCCTAAACATACCACTATCCCTAATCCTTACCCTAGCCCAAATTAGAATTTAAATATTCAAATGATTCCTATTTTAATATTACAATTATAACCAAAACCTGACCTTAATCCTAGCCCTAACCCTGACATTTACATATTCAAATTATTCTCATTTTAACATTCCAATTATCCCCTAAAAATTTTAAATTTTTGCATTTGAAATTTAAATTTCCTGTTAAACATTCAAATAATTCTCATTTTATTGTTTCAAATATTCACTGACACTGACCTAAACAATAACCCAAAGCCTAAGCCTAACTCTAACCCTAATCCTTGCCCTAACCCAAATTAGAATTTAAATATTCAAATGATTCCTATTTTAATATTACAATTATCCCCTAACCCTAATGACACTGATGATGACCCTAATGCAACCCAAAATATTAAATGGAGTAAATAAATGGAAAAATCACAATTAAAAATTAAATTTTCCTATAAATATTCTAATAATTGTCATTTTAATATTCCAGATTTTAATTATTTGTAACACTAAACCTTACCCTAAACTTAACCCTAAAACCAATCCCCACCCTTTGGAATAATCAATCACAAAAATTAAATTCCCAGTTAAATATTCCAATAATTCTCATTCCAATATGCCAAATATTCACTGACCATAAACCTCACCCTAAACCCAACCCTAATCCTAACCCTAAATATGGCCATGACCCTAAGCCTAACCCTAATCCTTATCCTAACCCAAATTTAAATTTAAAACATTCAAATTATTCCCATTTTAATCTTGCAATTATCCCCTAACCTTACTCTGATACTGACAATGACCCAAACCCAAGCCCTAAACCTGACCCTAACCCTAAACCTATGGAATATTTGCATTTAAAATTAAATTCCCTGTTAAATATTCAAATTATTCTCATTTTAAAATTCCGATTATCCCCTAAGCCTAAACCGAACCCCGACCCTTTGGAATATACACTTTTAAAAATTAAATTCTCTGTAAAATATCCAAATTATTCTAAATTTACAATTCAAATGATACCCTAACCCAAACCCTAAACTGAACACTTTGGAATATTTGCTTTAAAAAATTAAGTCCCTGTTAAATATACAAATTACTCTCGTTTTAATATTCCAAATATTTTCAAACCGCAACCGTGTCCTTAACCCTAACCCAAATTCCAATATGAATATTCAAATTATTCACATTTTATATTCAAATTATCCCCTAACCCTGACCCCGATCCCAACCAAAACCCTAACCCTAAACCTGAACCTAACCCAAATTAATATTTAAATATTCAAATTATTTGCATTTTAATATTCCAAATATTCCCTAACCCTCACCCTAACCCTATTTGCTTGAAAAAATAATTAAAAATTATGATATAAAATATAATATTATATTAAAATATTATAAAAAATAAAAAATTTCAATTCTTCTCATTTAAATATACCAATTAGCACCTCACCCTAGGCGACAGTGAGGGGGATGGACATGGAGACACCCAGCAGGAGAGGAGGAATCGAGAGGAAAATCCAAATTTGTGGGTGGGAAACATGAGGGGAGAATAGGGCAGAAAAAGTGAGGTAAAAAATGGGAAAGATAAAGGAAAAAGGGTGGAAAATGTGAGGGGGGGAAATGTGAGGGGAGAAAATGGTGGGAAACGTGAGGGGAGAAAATGGTGGAAAATGCGAGGGGTGAAAATGGAGGGAAATGTGAGGGGAGAAAATGGGGGGAAACGTGAGGGGAGAAAATGGTGGAAAATGTGAGGGGGGAAAATGGTGGGAAATGTGAGGGGAGAAAATGGTGGGATATGTGAGGGGGGGAAATGTGAGCGGAGAAAATGGTGGGAAATGTGAGGGGAAAAAGAGCAGAAAAGGTGAGGTAAAAAATGAGAAAGATAAGGGGAAAAAGGGTGAGAAATGTGAGGGGAGAAAATGGTGGAAAATGTGAGGGGAGAAAATGGTGGGAAATGTGAGGGGGAAAAGAGCAGAAAATATGAGGTAAAAAATGAGAAAGATAAGGGGGAAAAGGGTGAGAAATGTGAGGGGAGAAAATGGGAAATGTGAGGGGTGAAAATGGAGGGAAACGTGAGGGGAGAAAATGTGGGGAAATGTGAGGGGGAAAATGGTGGGAAATGTGAGGGGAGAAAATGGTGGAAAATGTGAGGGGAGAAAATGGTGGGAAATGCAAGGGGAGAAAATGGTGGGAAATGTGAGGGGTGAAAATGGTGGGAAATGGGAGAAAATGGGGGGAAATGTGAGGGGAGAAAATGGTGGGAAATGTGAGGGGGAAAAGAGCAGAAAATATGAGGTAAAAAATGAGAAAGATAAGGGGAAAAAGGGTGAGAAATGTGAGGGGAGAAAATGGAGGGAAATGTGAGGGGAGAAAATGGGGGGAAATGTGAGGGGAGAAAATGGGGGGAAAACATGAGTGGAGAAAATGGGGGGAAATGTGAGGGGAGAAAATGGTGGAAAATGTGTGGAGAGGAAATGGTGGAAAATGTGAGGGGGAAAAGAGTAGAAAAGGTGAGGTAAAAAATGGGAAAGATAAGGGAAAAAAGGGTGAGAAATGTGAGGGGAGAAAATGGTGGGAAATGTGAGGGGAGAAAATGGTGGGAAATGTGAGGGGAGAAAATGGTGGAAAATGTGAGGGGAGAAAATGGGAAATGTGAGGGGAGAAAATGTTGGGAAATGTGAGGGGAGAAAACGGGGGGAAATGTGAGGGGAGAAAATGGAGGAAAATGCAAGGGGAGAAAATGGTGGAAAATGTGAGGGGAGAAAATGTTGGGAAATGTGAGGGGAGAAAATGGTGGGAAATGTGAGGGGAGAAAAGAGCAGGAAACATGAAGGAAAAAGGGCAGAAATCATAAGGTAAGAAAATGGGAAACATGAGGGGGAAAGGCCAGAAAACGTGAGGTAAAAAAAGAGAAATAAGAGGGTGAAAATGGTGGGAAGCATGAGGGGAGAAAATGCTGGGAATAATGAGGGGAAAAAAGGTGGGAAATGTGAGGTAAAAAATGGGAAATAAGAGGCTGAAAATGGCAGGAAGCATAAAGGGGAGGAAATGTTGGGAAACATGAGGGGAGAAAATGTTGGGAAATGTGAGGAGGAAAGAAGGTGGAGATTATGAGGTAAAAAATGGGAAACGTGAGGGGGAAAATGTCAGGAAACGTGAGGGGGGAAAAGGCCAGAAAATGTGAGGTAAAAATGGGAAATAAGAGAGTGAAAATGGTGGGAAGCATGAGGGGAGAAAATGTTGGGAATAGCGAGGGGGAAAAGGGCCAGAAAATGTGAGGTAAAAAACGGGAAATGTGAGTGGGAAATGTCAGGAAACGTGAGGGGGGGAAAGGCCAGAAAACGTGAGGTAAAAATGGGAAATAAGAGAGTGAAAATGGCGGGAAGTATGAGGGGAGAAAATGCTGGGAAATGTGAGGGGGAAAGAAGGTGGAGATTATGAGGTAAAAAATGGGAAACGTGAGGGGGAAAATATCAGGAAACGTGAGGGGGAAACAGGGCGGGAAACATGAGGGGGGGGAAAGGCCAGAATTTTAGTTTTTTTCCCTAAAATCTCGTGTTTCTCCCTAAACCCTCGGGATTTTCCCCAGAATCTTGTGTTTCTCCCTAAAACGTCGGGTTTCTCTCTAAAACCGCGAGATTTGCCCCCAAAACCTCGTGTTTTTCCTTAAAACCTCGGGTTTCTCCCAAAAACCTCGGGTTTCTCCCTAAAATATCAGGTTTTCTCCCGATATCCTCTGGTTTTTCCCTAAAACCTCCTTTTTTTTAAAATTTTTTTTCCAGAATCTCTTCCCCCCCCCCACGCAAAACCTCGGCTTTCTCCCTAAACCTTTTTTTTTCCCCCTCAACAACCGCTCGATTTTTCTCTACAACCGCAAGTTTTTTCCCCCAATCCTTGGACTTTTTCCGAAAATCACGAAGTTTCTCCCCAAATCCTCGGGTTTCTCCCCAAACCCCTTCGATTTCGCCCCAAAACCGCGAGTTTTTCCTCAAATCCAGTTTAATCAGGGCCTGCACGGCACGGCAGCAGAGCCCGGATAGCTCAGTCGGTAGAGCATCAGACTTTTAATCTGAGGGTCCAGGGTTCAAGTCCCTGTTCGGGCGAGTCTCCTTTTCCTCTCTTTTTCCACTTTTTTTCCCAATTTTTTCCCTTTTTTCCCCCTTTTTTTTCCCCCTTTTTTCCTCTTTTCCCAGCCCTCCCCGGGGGTTTCCCGCCCGCTCCCTCAGGGGCGGCCCCGCGGTCTCTTTTTCGTGGCGGAGGGAGCGGCGCGGACGGATCCGGGCGGTCCCATGGTGTAATGGTGAGCACTCTGGACTCTGAATCCAGCGATCCGAGTTCGAATCTCGGTGGGACCTGCGCGCCTCCCTTTTGCTGGGCGGCACCGCCTACAACCCCCGCCCCGAGGAGTCCCGGGGGTGTCCCCACTTTGGGGGTGTCCCCGGGGTGTCCCCAATTCAGGGGTGTCCCTGGGGTGTTCCTGAGGTCTCCCGGGTTGTTCCTGCTTTGGAATTGTCCCTCAGGTGTCCCTGAGGTGTCCCTGCTTCAGGAGTGTCCCTGGGGTGTCCCCTGGGTGTCCCTAGGGTGTCACTGATGTGTCCCCTGGGATGTCCCTGCTTCGGGGGTGTCCCTGAGGTGTCCCCAGAATGTCCTCGAGGTGTCCCCAAGGTGTCCCCAGGGTGTCTCTGGGGTGTCCCCAAGGTGTCCCTGAGGTGTCCAAGATGGACAGCTGGGCTGGCAGAGGCTGCACAGAGGGACAGCAGTGGTGGCACATGCTGGATGGCCGGACAGATGGACAGCCGGACAGATGGACAGCCGGACAGCTGGGCAGGCAGAGGCCGGACAGCCGGACAGAGACTGGACAGATGGACAGAGCCAGGACAGATGGACAGAAGCTGCACAGGTGGACAGAGCCAGGACAGATGGACAGAGCCAGGACAGATGGACAGAGGCGGGACAGATGGACAGCCAGGGAGCTGGGAAGGCAGAGGCCGGACAGCCAGACAGAGGCCGGACAAATGGACAGCCGGACAGCCGGGCTGGCAGAGGCTGGACAGCCAGACAGAGCTGGACAGATGGACAGAACTGGAGAGATGGACAGCTGGGCTGGCAGAGGCCGGACAACCAGACAGAGGCCGGACAGATGGACAGAAGCTGCACAGATGGACAGAGGCCGGACAGGTGGACAGAGGCCGGACAGATGGACAGAAGCTGCACAGATGGACAGAGCCAGGACAGATGGACAGCCGGGCTGGCAGAGGCCGGACAGCCAGACAGAGGCCGGACAGATGGACAGCCTGACAGCTGGGCAGGCAGAGGCCGGACAGATGGACAGAGCCGGACAGATGGACAGCCAGGCTGGCAGAGGCTGGATAGCCAGACAGAGGCCGGACAGATGGACAGCCAGGCTGGCAGAGGCTGGACAGCCAGACAGAGGCTGGACAGATGGACAGCCGGACAGCTGGGCAGGCAGAGGCCGGACAGATGGACAGCTGGACAGATGGACAGCTGGGCAGGCAGAGGATGGACAGCCTGGACAACCAGACAGCCAGGGTGGCAGAGGCCGGACAGCCAGACAGACAGAGGCCGGACAGCTGGACAAAGGCTGGACAGATGGACAGCTGGACAGTTTAACAGCCAGCCAGCTGGACAGACAGCCAGCCGGACAGACAGACAGCCAGACAGCCAGCCGGGCAGGCAGAGCCAGCGGGCTGTGACAGCTGTGCCCACAGAGCCGCTCCCGGGGGCGGGGAAGGCCAAAGGGGAGAAAACAACCGGAGAAGAGGAAGGAAAACAAACAGAGAGCGCGAACCCAAGAGCGGCGACCTCCGGCCCCGGCCCCGCCGCCGCCACGGCCCAAAGGTCACCCGGCGCACCTTGGCCACCGTCCCCACCGCCACGGTGGCCATGGCGGTGCTGCCGGCCCTGCTGGCCCTGCTGGCCGTGCTGCTGGCCCTGGCCCCTCTGGCCGCTGCCCGCCTGGCGCCCTTCCTGTGGCAGGACCTGGCCTTCTTCGGCACCATGGCGCGGTCATCGCTGCGCTGCCGCCGGCGCCTGGCCGCCAAGCCGGCCACCACGCTGCTGGACGTGTTCCGGCAGCACGTCCGGCTGCGCCCGCGCCATCCCCTGCTGCTCTTCCAGGAGCAGGTGCTGACCTTCGAGGACGCCGAGCGCCTCAGCAACCGCGCGGCCTGGGCGCTGCGGCGGCGCGCGGGGCTGCGCGGCGGGGGCCAGACCGTGGCCGTGTTCCTGCCCAACGAGCCGGCCTACCTGTGGACATGGCTGGCCTTGGCCAAGCTGGGCTGCGCCATGGCTTGCCTCAACTGCAACGTGCGGGGACGGGCGCTGCGGCACGCGCTGGAGGCGGCCGAGGCCACCGTGATGCTGGCCAGCCCTGGTGAGAGGGGACAGTGGGGGTATGGGGCCACCAGGGTCACCATGGTGCTGGTCAGCCCTGGTGAGAGGGGACAGTGGGGTGTTTGAGGGGGTTTGGGGGGTTTGGGGTCACCAAGGCCACCGTGATGCTGGCCAGTCCTGGTGAGAGAGGACAGTGGGGTGTTCAGGGGGGTTTGGGGCCACCAAGGCCACCGTGGTGCTGGCCAGCCCTGGTGAGAGGGGACAATGGGGTTATGGGGACACCAGGGTCACCGTGGTGCTGGCCAGCCCTGGTGAGAGGGGACAGTGGGGGTTTGGGGACACCAAGGCCACCATGGTGCTGGCCAGCCCTGGGGAGAGGGGACAGTGCGGGGTTGAGGGGGTTTGTGGCCATCAAGGCCACCATGATGGTGGCCAGTCCTGGTGAGAGGGGACAACACCGGGTTTGGGGTGATTTATGGCCACCAAGGCCACCATGGTGCTGGCCAGCCCTGGTGAGAGGGGACAGTGGGGGTTTGTGGCCACCAGGGTCACCGTGGTGCTGGCCAGCCCTGGTGAGAGGGGACAGTGGGGTGTTCAGGGGGGTTTGGGGCCACCAAGGCTGATCCTGGCCAGTCCTGGTGAGAGGGGACATCACAGGGTTTGGGGGGGTTTGGGGCCACCAGGGTCACCATGATGCTGGCCAGCCCTGGTGAGAGGGGACAATGGGGGTTTGTGGCCACCAGGGTCACCATGGTGCTGGTCAGCCCTGGTGAGAGGGGACAGTGGGGGTTTGAGGGGGTTTGGGGGGTTTGGGGTCACCAAGGCCACCGTGATGCTGGCCAGCCCTGGTGAGAGGGGACAATGGAGGTATGGGGCCACCAGGGTCACCATGATGGTGGCCAGCCCTGGTGAGAGGGGACAGCACTGGGTTGAGGGGGTTTGGGGACACCAGGGTCACCGTGGTGCTGGCCAGCCCTGGTGAGAGGGGACATCACAGGGTTTGGGGGGTTTGGGGCCACCAAGGCTGATGCTGGCCAGTCCTCGTGAGAGGGGACAGTGGGGGGTATGGGGCCACCAGGGTCACCATGGTGCTGGCCAGCCCTGGTGAGAGGGGACAATGGGGTGCTTGGGGACATGAGGGGCTTGTGGCCACCAAGGCCACTGTGGTGCTGGCCAGTCCTGGTGAGAGGGGACAATGGGGTGTGTGGGGACATGTGGGGCTTGTGGCCACCAGGGTCACCGCGGTGCTGGCCAGCCCTGGTGAGAGGGGACAGCACCGGGTTTGGGGGGGGTTTGGGGCCACCAAGGCCACCGTGATGCTGGCCAGCCCTGGTGAGAGGGGACAATGGGGTGTTCAGGGGGGTTTGGGGCCACCAAGGCTGATGCTGGCCAGCCCTGGTGAGAGGGGACAATGGAGGTATGGGGCCACCAGGGTCACCATGGTGCTGGCCAGTCCTGGTGAGAGGGGACATCACAGGGTTTGGGGGGGTTTGGGGCCACCAGGGTCACCGTGGTGCTGGCCAGCCCTGGTGAGAGGGGACAGCACCGGGTTTGGGGGGGGTTTGGGGCCACCAAGGCCACCATGGTGCTGGCCAGCCCTGGTGAGAGGGGACAGTGGGGTTTGGGGGGTTTGGGGCCACCAAGGCTGATGCTGGCCAGCGCTGGTGAGAGGGGACAATGGGGGTTTGTGGCCACCAGGGTCACCATGGTGCTGGTCAGCCCTGGTGAGAGGGGACAATGGGGTGTTTGAGGGGGTTTGGGGTCCCCAAGGCCACTGTGGTGCTGGCCAGCGCTGGTGAGAGGGGACAACGAGGTGTTCAGGGGGGTTTGTGGCCACCAAGACTGATGCTGGCCAGTGCTGGTGAGAGGGGACATCACAGGGTTTGGGGGGGTTTGGGGCCACCAGGGCCACCGTGATGCTGGCCAGCCCTGGTGAGAGGGGACGAGGTGTTCAGGGGGGTTTGGGGCCACCAAGGCGGATGCTGGCCAGCGCTGGTGAGAGGGGACAGTGGGGGTATGGGGCCACCAAGGCCACCATGGTGCTGGCCAGTCCTGGTGAGAGGGGACAATGGGGTGTTTGAGGGGGTTTGGGGCCACCAAGGCCACCATGGTGCTGGCCAGCCCTGGTGAGAGGGGACAATGAGGTGTTCAGGGGGGTCTGGGGGGTTTGGGGCCACCAAGGCTGATGCTGGCCAGTCCTGGTGAGAGGGGACAGCACCAGGTTTGGGGGGGTTTGGGGCCACCAAGGCCACCGTGGTGCTGGCCAGCCCTGGTGAGAGGGGACAATGGGGGTATGGGGCCACCAGGGTCACCGTGGTGCTGGCCAGCCCTGGTGAGAGGGGACAATGGGGGTTTGGGGCCACCAAGGCCACCGTGGTGCTGGCCAGTCCTGGTGAGAGGGGACAGTGGGGTGTTTGAGGGGGTTTGGGGACATGAGGGGGTTGTGGCCTCCAAAGCCACCCCGGTCTGTGCCAGCCCCAGTGAGTGACCGTGGGGTGGGGGAGTTTGCACGAGTGTCACTGTCCCCAGGTGTGTCACTGTCCCCGGGTGTGTCACTGTCCCTGGGTGTGTCACTGACCCTGGGTGTGTCACTGTCACTGTCCCTGAGTGTGTCACTGACCCTGGGTGTGTCACTGTCACTGGGTGTGTCACTGTCACTGTCCCTGAGCGTGTCACTGACCCTGGGTGTGTCACTGTCACTGTCCCTGGGTGTCCCTGTCATTGTCCCTGTGTGTGTCACAGCCTGGACATGGCTGTCCCTGTGTGTCCCTCTCACTGTCCCTGGGTCTGCCATTGTCCCTGTGTGTCCCTGTCACTGTCCCTGGGTGTCCCTCTCACTGTCCCTGGGTGTCCCTCTCACTGTCCCTGGGTCTGCCATTGTCCCTGTGTGTCCCTCTCACTGTCCCTGGGTGTCCCTCTCACTGTCCCTGGGTCTGCCATTGTCCCTGTGTGTCCCTGTCACTGTCCCTGGGTCTGTCACTTCCTCTCTGTGGGTCCCTTCCTCTATGTCACAGCCTGGACATGGCTGTCCCTGTGTGTGTCACTGTCCCCGTGTGTCCCTGTGTGTCCCCATGTCTGTCACTGTCCCCGTGTGTGTCACTGTCCCTGTGTGTCCCTGTGTGTGTGTCACAGCCTGGACATGGCTGTCCCTGTGTGTGTCACTGTCCCCGTGTGTCCCTGTGTGTCCCCGTGTGTCTGTCACTGTCCCCATGTCTGTCACTGTCCCCGTGTGTCCCTGTGTGTCCTGGGGTCTGTCACTGTCCCTGTGTGTGTCACTGTCCCTGCATGTCCCTGTGTGTGTGTCACAGCCTGGACATGGCTGTCCCTGGGTGTCCCTCTCACTGTCCCTGGGTCTGCCATTGTCCCTGTGTGTCCCTGTCACTGTCCCTGGGTCTGTCACTTCCTCTCTGTGGGTCCCTTCCTCTATGTCACAGCCTGGACATGGCTGTCCCTGTGTGTGTCACTGTCCCCGTGTGTCCCCGTGTGTCCCCATGTCTGTCACTGTCCCCGTGTGTCCCTGTGTGTCCCTGTGTGTCCCTGTGTGTGTCCCTGTGTGTGTGTCACTGTCCCCGTGTGTGTCCCTGTGTGTGTCCCTGTGTGTCTGTCACTGTCCCCGTGTGTGTCCCTGTGTGTCCCTGTGTGTGTCCCTGTGTGTGTGTCACTGTCCCCGTGTGTCCCTGTGTGTCCCCATGTCTGTCACTGTCCCCGTGTGTGTCACTGTCCCTGTGTGTCCCTGTGTGTGTGTCACAGCCTGGACATGGCTGTCCCTGTGTGTCCCTGTGTGTGTCACTGTCCCCGTGTGTCCCTGTGTGTCCCTGTGTGTGTGTCACAGTCTGGACATGGCTGTCCCTGCGTGTCCCTGTGTGTGTCACTGTCCCCGTGTGTCCCTGTGTGTCCCTGTGTGTCACTGTCCCCATGTGTCACTGTCCCTGTGTATATTTTGGAGTTTTGGGGGTTTTGTGGGATCAGGGGCGCTTTTTGGGGTGCTCAGGGTGCCCACAGTTCCCACTGGGTGCCCAGGGCCCTTGGGTGCCCCTTCCTGGGTTTTTGGGGTGCCCCCAGCCCCAGGGCTCACATTTGGGGTGGGTCTGGGTCTGGTGCCCACCTGCCCAGGTGCCCTTTGGGGATTCCAGCTGTGCCCACCTGCCCAGGTGCCCCATTGGTGTTTCCAGCTGTGCCCACCTGCCCAGGTGCCCCTTTGGGGATACTTGAGGTGCCCACCTGGGACTCTTGGACCCCCATCCTTGATTCCAGCTGTGCCCACCTGCCCAGGTGTCCCTTTGGGGATTCCAGCTGTGCCCACCTGCCCATTGGGGTTTCCAGCTGCACCCACCTGCCCAGGTGTCCCTTTGGGGATTCCAGCTGTGCCCACCTGCCCATTGGGGTTTCCAGCTGTGCCCACCTGCCCAGGTGTCCCTTTGGGGATTCCAGCTGTGCCCACCTGCCCATTGGGGTTTCCAGCTGCACCCACCTGCCCAGGTGCCCCTTTGGGGATTCCAGCTGTGCCCACCTGCCCAGGTGCCCATTGGGGTTTCCAGCTGTGCCCACCTGCCCAGGTGCCCTTTTGGGGATACTTGAGGTGCCCACCTGGGACTCTTGGACCCCCATCCTTGATTCCAGCTGTGCCCACCTGCCCAGGTGCCCATTGGGGATTCCAGCTGTGCCCACCTGCCCAGGTGCCCATGTGGCATTCCAGCTGTGCCCACCTGCCCAGGTGCCCATTGGCATTTCCAGCTGTGCCCACCTGCCCATTGGGGTTTCCAGCTGTGCCCACCTGCCCAGGTGCCCCTTTGGGGATTCCAGCTGTGCCCACCTGCCCAGGTGCCCCTGTGGCACTCCAGCTGTGCCCAGGTGGGCTCACCGCGTGTCCGCGTGTCCCGCAGAGCTCCGCGAGGCCGTGGAGGAGGTGCTGCCCGAGCTGCGCCGCGCCGGCGTCGCCGTCTTCTACCTGAGCGCGGCCTCGCCCACGGCAGGCGTGGAGGCGCTGCTGCCCCACATCGAGGCCTCACCTGAGGAGCCCCCGCCCGCCGGGCACCGCGCCGGGGTCAGCGCCGACTCCAAGGCCATGTACATCTACACCTCGGGCACCACAGGTGAGTGCAGGGGGGCTGGCTGGGTGTGGGCATCTTGGGGGGCTTGCTGGACCATGGCGGGTCCACCTGGGCCAGGTGTGTCCACACATGGGCAGGGGCTTGGGGGGCTTTCTGCAATGCTGACCATGGTGGGTCCACCTGAGCCCAGGTGTGTGCTGGCTGTGTCCACACATGGGCAGCTTGGAGGGGCTTGGGGGGCTTGCTGGACCATGGTGGGCTCACCTGGGCCAGGTGTGTCCACACATGGGCACCTTGGGGAGCTTCCTGGACCATCTCAGGTCCACCTGGGCCATGTGTGGGCACCTTGAGGGGCTTCCTGGATCATCACAGGTCCACCTGGGCCAGGTGTGTCCACACATGGGCAGCTTGGAGGGTCTTGGGGGGCTTCCTGGACCATGGTGGGTTCACCTGGGCCAGGTGTGTCCCAGCTCTGTCCTCACATGGGCAGCTTGGAGGGACTTGGGGGCTTCATCCAGCCCTGACCATCTCAGGTCCACCTTGGCCAGGTGTGTCCACACATGGGCAGCTTGGAGGGGCTTGGGGGGCTTCCTGGACCATGGTGGGTCAACCTGGGCCAGGTGTGTCCTGGCTCTGTCCACACATGGGCAGCTTGGAGGGATTTGGGGGCTTCCTCCAGCCCTGACCATCTCAGGTCCACCTGGGCCAGGTGTGTCCACCTGGGCAGCTTGGAGGGGCTTTGGGGGCTTCCTGGACCATGGTGGGCCCACCTGGGCCAGGTGTGTCCTGGCTGTGTCCACACATGGGCCACTTGCAGGGGTCTTCCTCCAGCCCTGACCATCTCAGGTCCACCTGGGCCAGGTGTGTCCTGTCTCCATGGGCATCACTCCCTGGGTGAGGTTCCTAAGGGTTCCTCCAATGAGGGCCAAAGACCCCCAGTGCCCACCTTAGGTCCTCCAGGAACCCCCAGGAGCCCTCAGGAGCCCTCAGGAGCCCTCAGGAGCCCGTGTGGTCCCACCCAGCCCCTTGTCCCCGCAGGTCTGCCCAAGGCCGCGGTGATCACGGAGCTGAAGATGATGATGGTGGCCAGCCTGGCCCGGATCTGCGGGCTGCGGCCCGACGACGTCGTCTACACCACGCTGCCCCTCTACCACTCAGCCGGGCTCCTGGTGGGACTGGGAGGGTGCCTGGAAGTGGGTACGGACACGGAGGGACAGACGGACAGGATGGATGGATGGATGATGGATGGATGGATGATGGATGGATGATGGATGGATGGATGGATGGATGGATGGATGGATGGATGATGGATGGATGGATGGATGATGGATGGATGATGGATGGATGATGGATGGATGGATGGATGGATGGATAGATGATGGATGATGGATGGATGATGGATGGATGGATGGATGGATGGATGATGGATGGATGGATGATGGATGATGGATGGATGGATGGATGGATGGATGGATGATGGATGATGGATGGATGATGGATGATGGATGGATGGATGGATGGATGGATGGATGATGGATGGATGGATGATGGATGGATGATGGATGGATGATGGATGATGGATGGATGATGGATGATGGATGGATGGATGGATGGATGATGGATGGATGGATGATGGATGGATGATGGATGGATGGATGGATGGATGGATGGATGGATGATGGATGGATGGATGGATGATGGATGGATGATGGATGGATGGATGGATGATGGATGGATGGATGGATGGATGGATGGATGGATGGATGATGGATGATGGATGGATGGATGATGGATGATGGATGATGGATGATGGATGGATGGGTGGATGGATGATGGATGGATGGATGATGGATGATGGATGGATGATGGATGGATGGATGATGGATGATGGATGGATGATGGATGATGGATGATGGATGGATGATGGATGGATGATGGATGGATGATGGATGGATGATGGATGATGGATGGATGGATGGATGATGGATGGATGGATGGATGGATGGATGGATGGATGATGGATGATGGATGATGGATGGATGATGGATGGATGGATGGATGATGGATGGATGATGGATGGATGGATGGATGGATGATGGATGGATGGATGGATGGATGGATGGATGGATGATGGATGGATGGATGATGGATGGATGATGGATGGATGATGGATGATGGATGGATGGATGGATGATGGATGGATGGATGGATGGATGATGGATGGACGGATGGATGGATGGATGATGGATGGATGATGGATGGATGGATGGATGGATGATGGATGATGGATGGATGATGGATGGATGGATGATGGATGGATGATGGATGGATGATGGATGGATGGATGATGGATGATGGATGGATGATGGATGGATGGATGATGGATGGATGATGGATGGATCATGGATGATGGATGATGGATGATGGATGGATGATGGATGGATGATGGATGATGGATGGATGATGGATGGATGATGGATGATGGATGATGGATGGATGATGGATGATGGATGGATGGATGGATGGATCATGGATGGATGGATGGATGATGGATGATGGATGATGGATGATGGATGATGGATGATGGATGGATGATGGATGATGGATGATGGATGGATGGATGATGGATCATGGATGATGGATGATGGATCATGGATCATGGATGATGGATCATGGATGATGGATCATGGATGGATGGAGGCCAGGTGTAAAGAGAGGAGGGGCGTGGTCACCGTCCCCCTGCCGTGTCCCCAGGTGCCACCTGCGTCCTGCGCTCCAAGTTCTCGGCCTCCCAGTTCTGGCCCGACTGCCGCCGCTACAACGTCTCCGTCATCCAATACGTGGGCGAGCTCATGCGCTACCTGTGCAACACGCCCCAGGTGAGTCCCCACCCGCCCCAAACCCCCCCCCTGAGGTGTCCCCACCTCTCCGGTCACCCCCCGAGGTGGCCCCGTCCCCGTGTCCCCTCCCCAGCGCGCCGATGACCGCGAGCACGGCGTGCGCATGGCCCTGGGCAACGGCATGAGGGCCGAGGTGTGGGCGGAGTTCCTGCGGCGCTTCGGGCCCGTGGCCGTCTGGGAGTTCTACGGGGCCACCGAGGGCAACGCCGGCTTCATCAACTACACCGGCAAGGTCGGCGCCGTGGGCAGGGCCAACAGGTTCATCAAGGTGAGCACGTCCTCCTCGGGGTGACACCAGCGTGGCGCCTCAAGTTGGGTTTCATCCAAGGAAAGGCTTGGGTGAATCTTGGATGGAGCTCTTGGTGGTGGAGCGAACATTTTGGTGAATCTTGGATGAATCTTGGTTGAATCTTGGATGGAGCTCTTGGTTGAATCTTGGTTGAGTCTTGGATGAAACTCTTGGTGGTGGAGTGAACATTTGGATGAATCTTGGTTGAGTCTTGGATGGAGCTCTTGGTTGAGTCTTGGTTGAGTCTTGGATGGAGCTCTTGGTGGTGGAGTGAACATTTGGGTGAATCTTGGATGAATCTTGGTTGAGTCTTGGTTAAACCTTGTTTGAGTCTTGGATGAGTCTTGGATGAATCTTGGTTGAGTCTAGGATAAAGCTCTTGGTTGAGCCTTGGTTGAGTCTTGGATGAAGCTCTTGGTGGTAGAGCGAACATTTGGGTGAATCTTGGATGAATCTTGGATGAATCTTTGTTGAGTCTTGGATGAAGCTCTTGGTTGAGTCTAGGATGAAGCTCTTGGTTGAGTCTTGGTTGAGTCTTGGATGAAGCTCTTGGTGGTGGAGTGAACATTTGGTTGAATCTTGGATGAATCTTGGTTAAACCTTGGTTGAGCCTTGGTTAAGTCTTGGTTGAGTCTTGGATGGAGCTCTTGGTTGAATCTTGGTTGAATTTTGGTTGAGTCTTGGATGAATCTTGGATGAATCTTGGTTGAATCTTGGATGGAGTTCTTGGTTGAGTCTTGGATGAAGCTCTTGGTGGTGGAGCAAACATTTGGATGAATCTTGGTTGAACCTTGGTTAAACCTTGGTTGAGTCTTGGATGGAGCTCTTGGTTGAGTCTTGGTTGGGTCTTGGTTGAGTCTTGGATGAAGCTCTTGGTGGTGGAGCGAACATTTGGGTGAATCTTGGATGAGTCTTGGTTGAGTCTTGGATGAACCTTGGTTTGAGTCTTGGATGGAGCTCTTGGTTGAGTCTTGGTTGGGTCTTGGATGAAACTCTTGGTGGTGGAGTGTACCTTGGTTGAGTCTTGGTTAAACCTTGGTTGAGTCTTGGATAAAGCTCTTGGATGGAGCTCTTGGTTGAGCCTTGGATGGAGCTCTTGGTGGTGGAGCAAACATTTGGGACAATCTTGGTTGAGTCTTGGATGGAGATCTTGGTTGAGTCTTGGTTGAGTCTTGGTTGAACCTTGGATGAAGCTCTTGGTGGTGGAGCGAACATTTGGATGAATCTTTGTTGAATCTTGGTTGAGTCTTGGATGAATCTTGGTTGAGTCTTGGATGAAGCTCTTGGTTGAGTCTTGGATGAAGCTCTTGGTGGTGGCGCAAACATTTGGGTGAATCTTGGTTGAGTCTTGGTTAAACCTTGGTTGAGCCTTGGTTAAACCTTGGTTGGGTCTTGGTTGAAGCTCTTGGTGGTGGAGCGAATATTTGGGACAATCTTGGTTGAGTCTTGGATGAAGCTCTTGGTGGTGGAGCAAACATTTGGATGAATCTTGGATGAATTTTAGTTAAACCTTGGTTGAGTCTTGGATGGAGCTCTTGGTTGAGTCTTGGTTGAGTCTTGGATGGAGCTCTTGGTTGAGTCTTGGTTGAGTCTTGGATGGAGCTCTTGGTGGTGGAGCGAACATTTGGGTGAATCTTGGATGAATCTTTATTGAGTCTTGGTTAAACCTTGGTTGAGTCTTGGATGAGTCTTGGATGAACCTTGGTTGAGTCTAGGATAAAGCTCTTGGTTGAGCCTTGGTTGAGTCTTGGATGGAGCTCTTGGTTGAGTCTTGGTTGAGTCTTGGTTGGGTCTTGGTTGAGTCTTGGTTGAGTCTTGGTTGGGTCTTGGTTGAGTCTTGGATGAATCTTGGATGGAGCTCTTGGATGAATCTTGGTTGAGTCTTGGTTGGGTCTTGGTTGAGTCTTGGATGAATCTTGGTTGAGTCTAGGATAAAGCTCTTGGTTGAGTCTTGGTTGAGTCTTGGTTGAGTCTTGGATGAAGCTCTTGGTGGTGGAGTGAACATTTGGGTGAATCTTGGATGGAGCTCTTGGTTGGGTCTTGGATGGGTCTTGGATGAATCTTGGTTGAGTCTTGGATGGAGCTCTGGTGGTGGAGCAAACATTTGGATGAATCTTGGATGAATCTTGGTTGAGTCTTGGTTGAACCTTGGTTGAGTCTTGGATGAATCTTGGTTGAGTCTTGGATGAAGCTCTTGGTGGTGGAGCGAACATTTGGGTGAATCTTGGATGAATCTTTGTTGAGTCTTGGATGAAGCTCTTGGTTGAGTCTTGGTTGAGTCTTGGTTGAACCTTGGATGAATCTTGGTTGAAGCTCTTGGTGGTGGAGCGAACATTTGGATGAATCTTGGATGGAGCTCTTGGTTGAGTCTTGGCTGAATCTTGGTTGAGTCTAGGATGAATCTTAGTTGAGTCTAGGATAAAGCTCTTGGTTGAGTCTTGGTTGAGTCTTGGATGAAGCTCTTGGTGGTGGAGCGAACATTTGGATGAATCTTGGTTGAGTCTTGGTTAAACCTTGGTTGAGTCTTGTATGAAACTCTTGGTTGAGTCTTGGTTGTGTCTCGGTTGGGTCTTGGATGGAGCTCTTGGTGGTGGAGCAAACATTTGGGTGAATTTTGGATGAATCTTGGTTGAGTCTTGGTTAAAGCTTGGTTGAGTCTTGGTTGAGTCTTGGATGGAGCTCTTGGTTGAGTCTTGGTTGGGTCTTGGTTGGGTCTTGGATGAAACTCTTGGTGGTGGAGTGAACCTTGGTTGAGTCTTGGTTGAAGCTCCTGGTTTGAGTCTTGGTTGAGTCTTGGTTGAGTCTTGGATGGAGCTCTTGGTGGTGGAGTGAACATTTGGGTGAATCTTGGTTGAATCTTGGTTGGGTCTTGGTTGGGTCTTGGATGAAACTCCTGGTTTGAGTCTTGGTTGAACCTTGGCTGAGCCTTGGATGGAGCTCTTGGATGAAGCTCTTGGTTGAGCCTTGGTTGAGTCTAGGATGAAGCTCTTGGTGGTGGAGCGAACATTTGGATGAATCTTGGTTAAAGCTTGGTTGAGTCTTGGATGAATCTTGGTTGAGCCTTGGATGAAGCTCTTGGTGGTGGAGCGAACATTTTGGTGAATCTTGGATGAATCTTTGTTGAGTCTTGGATGGAGCTCTTGGTGGTGGAGCAAACATTTGGATGAATCTTGGATGAGTCTTGGTTGAGTCTTGGATGAATCTTGGTTGAGTCTAGGATAAAGCTCTTGGTTGAGTCTTGGTTGAGTCTTGGATTAAGCTCTTGGTGGTAGAGTGAACATTTTGGTGAATCTTGGATGGAGCTCTTGGTTGAGTCTTGGATGAATCTTGGTTGAGCCTTGGATGAAGCTCTTGGTGGTGGAGCAAACATTTGGATGAATCTTGGTTGAACCTTGGATGAGTCTTGGTTGAGTCTTGGCTGAGTCTTGGATGGAGCTCTTGGTGGTGGAGTGAACATTTGGATGAATCTTGGATGGAGCTCTTGGTTGAGTCTTGGTTGAGTCTTTGTTGAGTCTTTGTTGAGTCTTGGATAAAGCTCTTGGTTGAGTCTTGGATGAAGCTCTTGGTGGTGGAGCAAAAATTTGGGTGAATCTTGGATGAATCTTGGTTGAGTCTTGGTTGAATCTTGGTTGAGTCTTGGATGAAGCTCTTGGTTGAGTCTTGGTTGAGTCTTGGATGAAGCTCTTGGTGGTGGAGCGAACATTTGGGTGAATCTTGGTTGAATCTTTATTGAGTCTTGGTTAAACCTTGGTTGAGTCTTGGATGAGTCTTGGATGAACCTTGGTTGAGTCTAGGATAAAGCTCTTGGTTGAGCCTTGGATGGAGCTCTTGGTGGTGGAGCAAACATTTGGATGAATCTTGGTTGAGTCTTGGTTGAACCTTGGTTGAAGCTCTTGGTGGTGGAGTGAACATTTGGGTGAATCTTGGATGAATCTTGGTTGAGTCTTGGATGAACCTTGGTTGAGTCTTGGATGGAGCTCTTGGTTGAGCCTTAGTTAAACCTTGGTTGGGTCTTGGTTGAAGCTCTTGGTGGTGGAGCGAACATTTGGGTGAATCTTGGATGAGTCTTGGTTGGGTCTTGGTTGAGCCTTGGTTAAACCTTGGTTGGGTCTTGGTTGAAGCTCTTTGGTGGAGCAAACATTTGGATGAATCTTGGTTGAACCTTGGTTAAGTCTTGGATGGAGCTCTTGGTTGAGTCTTGGTTGAACCTTGGTTGAGTCTTGGATGGAGCTCTTGGATGAATCTTGGTTGAGTCTAGGATAAAGCTCTTGGTTGAGTCTTGGTTGAGTCTTGGATGAAGCTCTTGGTGGTGGCGCAAACATTTGGGTGAATCTTGGATGAATCTTGGTTGAGTCTTGGATGAAGCTCTTGGTGGTGGAGCGAACATTTGGATGAATCTTGGTTGAGTCTTGGTTAAACCTTGGTTGAGTCTTGGTTGGGTCTTGGTTGGGTCTTGGATGAAGCTCTTGGTGGTGGAGTGAACATTTGGGTGAATCTTGGGTGAATCTTGGTTGAGTCTTGGATGGAGCTCTTGGTCAAACCTTGGATGGAGCTCTTGGTTGAGTCTTGGTTGAATCTTGGTTGAGTCTTGGATGGAGCTCTTGGTGGTGGAGTGAACATTTGGGTGAATCTTGGTTGAGTCTTGTGTGGAGCTCTTGGTTGAGTCTTGGTTGAGTCTTGGATGGAGCTCTTGGTTGAGTCTTGGTTGGGTCTTGGTTGAGTCTTGGATGAATCTTGGATGGAGCTCTTGGATGAATCTTGGTTGAGTCTTGGTTGGGTCTTGGTTGAGCCTTGGATGAACCTTGGATGAAACTCTTGGTTGAACCTTGGTTGAAGCTCTTTGGTGGAGCAAACATTGACATCTCCAGAGATGTCTCCAGCACCATCCATCACCTTGGGCTGCCACAACACCAGAGTCCCCAAAACGCCCTTTTCCCACCCAAAATGAGTCCCCTCCGAGTTGGCCAACGCTGACCCAACATTGTTGATGTCCAGATGGGTTTTGGGGTGTCCATGGGGACATCTCCGGTCACCTCTGTGGCTCTTTTGGTGCCACATCTCAGCCTTCTCCTTCCCGTGGAGCAAAAGCTGCAAAAATCAGATTTTGGAGCAAAAAATGGGAAAGAGCAAAAACTACAAAAATCAGATTTTTGAGCAAAAACTGGGAAAGAGCAAAAACTACAAAAATCAGATTTTGGAGCAAAAGCTGGGATGGAACAAAAACTACAAAAATCAGATTTTGGAGCAAAAGCTGGGACAGAACAAAAGCTCAAAAATCAGATTTTTGAGGAAAAAGTGGGAGAGAGCAGAAGCTCAAAAATCAGATTTTGGAGCAAAAACTGGGATGGAACAAAAGCTCAAAAATCAGATTTTGCAGGAAAAAGTGGGAGAGAGCAGAAGCTCAAAAATCAGATTTTTGAGCAAAAGCTGGGATGGAGGAAAAGCTTAAAAAATCAGATTTTGGAGCAAAAGCTGGGAAAGAGTAAAAGCTCAAAAATCAGATTTTGGAGCAAAAACTGGAATGGAACAAAAGCTACAAAAATCAGATTTTTGAGCAAAAACTGGGACGGAAGAAAAGCTCAAAAATCAGATTTTGGAGCAAAAGCTGGGATGGAACAAAAGCTCAAAAATCAGATTTTTAAGGAAAAAGTGGGAGAGAGCAGAAGCTCAAAAATCAGATTTTTAAGCAAAAACTGGGAAAGAGCAAAAACTACAAAAATCAGATTTTGGAGCAAAAGCTGGGAAAGAACAAAAACTACAAAAATCAGATTTTGGAGCAAAAACTGGGAAAGAGCAAAACCTGCAAAAATCAGATTTTTGAGCAAAAGCTGGGACTGAACAAAAGCTCAAAAATCAGATTTTTGAGGAAAAAGTGGGAGAGAGAAGAAGCTCAAAAATCAAATTTTGGAGCAAAAGCTGGAATGGAGGAAAAGCTTAAAAAATCCGATTTTTCCCCCTTTTTTCCCATCGTGTTGTCCCCACATCTCCTGGATTTGGAAGATGCCACCAATGAGTTCGTTCACCATTTGATTGGATCAGATCAAATTTAAATAACTTATTTAAATAACTAATTTAAATAACTAATTTAAAATAACTAATTTAAATAACTTATTTAAATAACTTTAAATCCGATTTAATTTTAGCCATTTAATCTAAAAAAAAAAAAAAAAAAATTAAATTAAAGACAATTAAAACCAAACGGTTTTTAATGCCCAGAATGTCAGGATTGGGGGGGTTGTTCCCACGGGTTGGAACCGACCAATCACATCAGAGCACACCCGGAAATGGGAGGGAAATTCTGGAAAATTCCATGGGAAGGGAAATTCTGGAAAATTCCACGGGAAGGAAATTTTGCACATTCCCACAGGAAGGAAAATTCCAACGGGGAAAGAAATTCTGGAAATTTCCACGGGAAGGAAATTTCAGACATTTCCACGGGGAGGAAAATTCCAATGGGGAAAGAAATTCTGGAAATTTCCACTGAAATGAACTCTGGAAATTTCCGCAGGGAGGGAAATTCCAGAAATTTCCACGGGAAGGAAATTTCAGTCATTCCCACAGGAAGGAAAATTCCAATGGGGAAAGAAATTCTGGAAATTTCCATGGGAAGGAAATTTCCACAGGAATGAAATTCTGGAAATTTCCACGGGAAGGAAATTTTGGATATTTCCACGGGAAGGAAAATTCCACGGGGAAAGAAATTCTGGAACTTTCCATGGGGAGGGAAATTCCAATGGGGAAAGAAATTCTGGAAATTTCCATGGGAAGAGAATTCCAGAAATTTCCACGGGAAGGAAATTTCAGTCATTCCCACAGGAAGGAAAATTCCAACAGGGAAAGAAATTCCGGAAATTTCCATGGGAAGGAAAATCTCACAGGAAAGAAATTCTGGAAATTTCCGCGAGAGGGAAATTCCGGAAATTTCCACAGGGAGGGAGATTCTGGAAATTTCCATGGGAGGGAAATTCCAACGGGGAAAGAAATTCTGGAAATTTCCATGGGAAGGAAAATTCCAACAGGGAAAGAAATTCTGGAAATTTCCACTGAAATGAACTCTGGAAATTTCCATGGGAAGGAAATTTCCACAGGAAGAGAATTCTGGAAATTTCCACGGGAAGGAAATTCTGGAAATTTCCACGGGAAGGAAAATCTCACAGGAAAGAAATTCTGGAAATTTCCACGGGAAGGAAAATTCCAATGGGGAAAGAAATTCCGGAAATTTCCGCGAGAGGGAAATTCCAACAGGGAAAGAAATTCTGGACATTTCCACGGGAAGGAAAATTCCAACGAGGAAAGAAATTCCGGAAATTTCCATGGGAAGGAAAATTTCAACGGGGAAAGAAATTCCGGAAATTTCCGCGGGAAGGGAATTCTGGAAATTTCCACGGGAGGGAAATTCCAACAGGGAAAGAAATTCCGGAAATTTCCGCGAGAGGGAAATTCTGGAAATTTCCACGGGAAGGAAATTTTGGACATTCCCACAGGAAGGAAAATTCCACGGGGTAAAAAATTCTGGAAATTTCCATGGGAAGGAAATTTCAGACATTCCCACGGGAAGGAAAATTCCAACGGGGTAAAAAATTCCGGAAATTTCCGCGGGGAGGGAAATTCCGGAACTTTCCATGGGGAGGGGAAATCCTCCTTCCTGTTTCCACCCTGGGCCCCTCCCTCTCTCCCCTGCAGCTCTTCGCTCCCTTCGAGCTCATCAGGTACAACGTGGAGCTGGAGGAGCCCGTGCGCGACCACCGGGGCCTCTGCGTCCCCACCAAACCCGGTAAGGGCGGGCGGAGCCTCCTCCTCCTCCTCCTCCTCCTCCTAAGGGCGGGCGGAGCCTCCTCCTCCTCCTCCTCCTCCTCCTCCTCCTCCTAAGGGCGGGCGGAGCCTCCTCCTCCTCCTCCTCCTCCTCCTCATCCTCCTCCTAAGGGCGGGCGGAGCCTCCTCCTCCTCGTCCTCATCCTCCTCCTCCTCGTCCTCCTCCTCCTCCTCCTCCTCGTCCTCATCCTAAGGGTGGGCGGAGCCTCCTCCTCCTCCTCCTCCTCCTCCTAAGGGCGGGCGGAGCCTCCTCCTCCTCGTCCTCATCCTCCTCGTCCTCATCCTCCTCCTCGTCCTTGTCCTCCTCTTCCTCGTCCTCCTCTTCCTCGTCCTCATCCTCCTCCTCCTCGTCCTCCTCCTCCTAAGGGCGGGCGGAGCCTCCTCCTGCTCCTCCTCCTCGTCCTCCTCGTCCTCCTCGTCCTCCTCATCCTCGTCCTCCTCCTCCTCGTCCTCCTCGCCCTCCTCGTCCTCCTCCTAAGGGCGGGCGGAGCCTCGTCCTCCTTGTCCTCCTCATCCTCCTCGTCCTCCTTGTCCTCGTCCTCCTCGTACTCGTCCTCCTCGTTCTCCTAAGGGTGGGCAGAGCCTCCTCCTCGTCCTCCTCGTCCTCCTCCTCGTCCTCCTCGTCCTCCTCGTCCTCCTCCTCGTCCTCCTCCTCGTCTTCCTCCTCCTCCTCCTCCTCCTCCTCCTTGTCCTCCTCCTCCTCCTCCTCTTCCTCCTCCTCCTCCTCGTCCTCCTCCTCCTCCTCCTTGTCCTCCTCCTCCTCCTCCTCCTCCTTGTCCTCCTCCTCCTCTTCCTCCTCCTCCTCCTCCTAAGGGCGGGTGGAGCCTCCTCCTCGTCCTCCTCGTCCTCCTCATCCTCCTCGTCCTCGTCCTCCTCGTCCTCGTCCTCCTCCTCATCCTCCTCATCCTCATCCTCCTCGTCCTCCTCCTCATCCTCCTCGTCCTCCTCCTAAGGGCGGGCGGAGCCTCCTCCTCCTCGTCCTCCTTGTCCTCCTCCTCTTCCTCCTCCTCAGGGCGGGTGGAGCCTCCTCCTCCTCGTCCTCCTCATCCTCGTCCTCCTCATCCTTCTCCTCGTCCTCATCCTCCTCCTCCTCCTCCTCCTCCTCCTCCTCCTCCTCCTAAGGGTGGGTGGAGCCTCCTCCTCGTCCTCCTCGTCCTCGTCCTCCTCATCCTCCTCGTCCTCCTCCTCCTTGTCCTCCTCCTTGTCCTCCTCATCCTCATCCTCCTCGTCCTCCTCCTCGTCCTCCTCCTAAGGGCAGGCGGAGCCTCCTCCTCCTCGTCCTCCTTGTCCTCCTCCTCAGGCGGGTGGAGCCCCCTCCTCCTCCTCGTCCTCCTCGTCCTCCTCCTCGTCCTCCTCGTCCTCGTCCTCCTCCTCCTCCTCGTCCTCGTCCTCCTCCTCCTCCTCCTCATGCCTTCTCCTCGTCCTCCTCCTCCTCCTCCTCCTCGTCCTCGTCCTGTCCTCCTCTCGTCCTCCTCGTCCTCCTCGTCCTCCTCCTCCTCCTCCTCCTCGTCCTCCTCATCCTTCTCCTCGTCCCTCCTCCTCCTCCTCGTCCTCCTCATCCTCATCCTCCTCCTCCTCCTAAGGGCGGGCAGAGCCACACCCAAACCACCACCCTGCCCCACCACGGAGCCCACCAGGAACCCCCTGGAGAAACCAAAGGAGGGGTTGGGCACCTCCAACCTTCCTCCTCCTCCTCCTCCTCCTCCTCCTCCTCCTCCTCCTCCTCCTTCTCCTCCTCCTCCTCCTCCTCCTCCTCCTCCTCCTCCTCCTCCTCCTCGGCCAAGGTGAGACGGGGCTGCTGGTGGTGAAGATCACCAAGACCGCGCCGTTCCACGGCTACGCCGGCGACGAGCAGAAGACCCAGAAGAAGATCCTGAGGGACGTCCTGGCCAAGGGCGACGCCTTCTTCAACAGCGGCGACCTCCTCGTGATGGACGCCGAGGGGTTCGTCTACTTCCAGGACCGCGTCGGAGACACCTTCCGGTAATTCCAGATCCTTCCGTCGGGGCGGGGCGGCGTCCATGGGATGAGGGGAGGATGAGAACCTTGCTCCGTGTTCCAGATGGGTGATTTATTATTTTATGATAGATGTTAGATTAATAGAAATGAATATATTATGATATATATTAAAAGAAAATGAAATAGAAAAGGAATATATTATGAGATATATTAAAAGAAAATGAAATAGAAAATGAATATATTATGATAGCTATCATATAAAAGAAAATGAAATAGAAAAGGAATATATTATGATATCTATCATATTAAAAGAAAATGAAATAGAAAATTAATATATTAAGAGATCTATTATATTAAAAGAAAATGAAATAGAAAATGAATATATTATGATATCTATTATATTAAAAAGAAAATTAAATATTAAAATTATACTAATAGAAGGGAAGGAAGGAAGGGAAGGAAGGGAAGGGAAGGGAAGGGAAGGGAAGGGAAGGAAGGGAAGGGAAGGAAGGGAAGGGAAGGGAAGGAAGGGAAGGGAAGGAAGGGAAGGGAAGGGAAGGGAAGGGAAGGAAGGAAGGAAAGGAAAGGAAAGGAAAGGAAAGGAAAGGAAAGGAAAGGAAAGGAAAGGAAAGGAAAGGAAAGGAAAGGAAAGGAAAGGAAAGGAAAGGAAAGGAAAGGAAAGGGAAAGGAAAGATCATAAAATCTTGTGGCTGCTCACGGCCTCGACACAGGTGGGGCTGTCATTGGTCATCGAGTCAAAAACAATTTCACAGCTGGGGTAAACGATTCCAAAGGTCACATTCCAAAGCAGCAGAACATGGAGAAGCTGAAGCTTCTCAGCTTCTCAGGAGAAAAGATCCCAGCAAAAGGATTTTTCACAAAAATAACGCCCGTGACACCCCTGACGGCCCCGTCCCTTCTCCTCCCCCAGGTGAAGGGGGAGAACGTGGCCACCACGGAGGTGGAGGCCACGCTGGCTCGGTGAGCTTCATCCAGGAGGTCAACGTCTACGGCGTGGCCGTGCCGGTGTGAGTCCCACCAAAAATGAGGACCTGGCTGGGGTTTGGGGTTTGGGGTGGGCGAGGTGTCCCCAGGTGGTCTCAGCCACCACCAAGAAGGTTCAAAAATGACTTTTTTGACACCCAGAGTGGCTTTGAGCACAAACATCCCCCAAAATGGTGAAGATGGGACTTGGCTGCCCCGAGGGAGGGTCAGGCGCCGGGGTTGGGCCCATGTGGCCGCAAAGGAGGCGAAAATTGGGAACTTTCACCCCAAAATGAGCGCCTGGCATGGGAGGTGCCTCCACCACCGTCCCAAAAGCGGGACGAACCCACCCAAAACGCGTTTGGCCACCCCAGTATCCCAGGGGGCTCCAAGGAGATGAGGTGGCCGCAGGTGACCGCAGGTGACGTTGGCAGGGTGCGAGGGCCGCTGTGGCATGGCCGCCGTGCGCCTCAAGGACGGGCCGCCTTCGACGGTGACCGACTGTTCGCCTTCACACAGGAGGCGCTGCCCGCCTACGCCGCCCCCCGCTTCATCCGCATCCAGGTCAGCAGGACACGCCCACCCGGGGGCGGCTCCCGGGGGTGGGGTCGGACTGGGGAGGGGGAGGGGCAGCGCTGGAACGGCCAATCGCGGCCTGGTGGAGTCACGGGATGGTTTTGGTTGGAAAAGACTTCAGAGCTCATCCAGTTCCATCACGGCCTGGTGGAGTCATGGAAGGGTTTGGGTTGGAGGGGAGTTTAGAGTTTATCAGTTCCATCATGGCCTGGTGGAGTCACAGGAGAGTTTGGGTTGGAGGGGTCTTCAGAACTTTTCCAGTTCCATCATGGCCAGGTGGAATCATGGAATGGTTTGGGTTGGAGGGGACTTTGGAACTCATGGAATGGTGGAACTCATGGAATCATGGAATGGTTTGGTTTGAAGGGGACTTTAGAACTCATGGAATGGTGGAACTCATGGAGTCCATGGAAGGGTTTGGGTTGGAGGAGACTTTAGAGTTTATCCAATTCCATCGTGGCCTGGTGGAATCATGGAATGGTTTGGGTTGGAAGGGACTTTGGAACTCATGGAATCATGGAAGGGTTTGGGTTGGAGGGGACTTTAGAGCTCATCCAGTGAACCACCTGGCGCCAACAGTGGCCACCTGGCACCAACAGTGACCCACCTGGTCCCAACGGTGGCCACCTGGATCCAACAGGGCTCACCTGGTGCCAATGGGGGTCAGCTGGCACCAACAGGCTCACCTGGCCCCAAACAGTGGCCCACCTGGCGCCAACGGTGACCACCTGGTGCCACCAGCGTGTCCCTGTCGCTGTCCCCAGGAGGCCCTGGAGGTCACGGGCACCTTCAAGCAGTGCAAGAACCGCCTGGTGCAGGAGGGCTTTGACCCCGGCCTGGTCAGGGACCGGCTGTTCCTGCGCGACGCCGCGCGCCGCTCCTACGTCCCGCTGAGCGCCGCCGCCTTCCGCGACATCCAGGAGGGAGGCTGCTGCTGTAGGGCCCGGTAATTAGCGACGGCTAATTAGGGGTTCATTAAGCACTTCGGGGAGGGGCTGGAGAACCTCGGAGTCGGTGGAAATTAAACCCTGAATCGCCCGTTTTCGGGCTGCCAAAGAGGATTTTTGGGATTTGGGTCTTTTTGGGGATTGTAGCGGCTCCATGGTGGTTCCAGGGCGCTGATGACCCCACGGTAATTAGCAAAGGTTAATTAGGGGTTAATTAAAGCACTTCGGGGAGGTCTGGAGCACCGCGGAGTTGGTGGAACCGAACCCTGAATTCCCATTTTTGAGTCTTTTTGGGGTTGCAGAGGCTCCTCGGGGGGGGCTCCGCGGTGGCCCCAGGGCGCTGATGGCCCCTGGGTAATTAGCAAAGACTAATTAGGGATTAATTAGGGACTTTGGGGAGGTCTGGAGCACCTTGAGAGTTGATAGAAATTAAACCCTTCATTCCATTTTTGAATTTTCTTTGGGGTTGTAGCGGCTCCTCTGGTGGCTCTGCGGTGCTGACGGCCGCAGGGTAATTAGCAAAGGTTAATTAGGGTTAATCCCTTTTAATCCCTTTCCTCTGGAGCTCCACCAGCCGCAAAATCCCCAGGGCAAAATCCTTTATTACAAACCTCCAACTCCTCACCGCCCTCCTCCTCCTCCTCCTCCTCTTCCTCCTCCTCCTCCAGCATCCCCGAGCAGCTCCAGGTGCTCCTTGGAGCTCCTCCGTGGTTTGGGGTCCACTCTCCCCTCTCTGCTCCTTGGAGCTCCTCCGCTCTCCCCCTCCCTGTGGAGCTCCACGGGCTCCTCAGAGCTCCTCCGCGGCTCGGGGCTGGCTCTGTGCTCCCTCTGGAGCTCCACGCCACAGCTCCACGGGGCCCTTGGAGCTCCTCCGCTCTCCCCTCCATGTGGAGCTCCACCGGCCGCAGCTCCACGGCTCGGTGCCCGCTCTCCCTTCCCCCTGGAGCTCCTCCAGCCCGCACCCTCATGGCGAAATCTTTTATTTCCAAACCTCCGCGCCGCCTCCGAGCCTCGGAGCTCCTCCAGTTCCTCACCGCCCTCCTCCTCCATCTCCAAGCAGCTCCGGGTGCTCCCTTGGAGCTCCTCCGCTCTCATCTCCTTGTGGAGCTCACGGGTTCCTTGGAGCTCTTCCACTCTCGTCTCCTTGCGGAGCTCCACGGGCTCCTTGGAGCTCCTCGCTCTCCTCTCCTTGTGGAGCTCCAGGCGCTCCTTGGAGCTCCTCCACTCTCTTCTCCTTGTGGAGCCCACGGGCTCCTTGGAAGCTCCTCCGCTCTCCCTTCCCCCTGGAGCTCCACGGGCTCCTTGGAGCTCCTCCGCTCTCTTCTCCTTGTGGAGCTCCACGGGCTCCTTGGAGCTCCTCTGCTCTCCTCTCCTTGCGGAGCTCCACGGCTCCTTGGAGCTCCACGGGCTCCTTGGAGCTCCTCTGCTCTCCTCTCCTTGCAGAGCTCCACGGGCTCCTTGGAGCTCCTCCGCTCTCCCCTCCCCCCTGGAGCTCCACCAGCCGCACCCTCAGGGTAAAATCCTTTATTTACAAACCTCCAACTCCTCCTCCTCCTCCTCCTCCATCCCCGATCACCTCCAGGCGCTCCTTGGAGCTCCTCCGCGGCTCGGGGCCGGCCTGCGCTCCCTCTGCAGCTCCGCCAGGCGCAGCCTCAGCCGCTGCTCGCGGCGTTTCCCGGCCTGGAGCTGCCTCTGGGCTTTGTCCAGCGCGTCCAGCGCGGCCTCGGCGCGGCGCTTCCAGAGCAGGGCGCTGCCCACCTGGTAGCTGTGCTCGCTCTGGATGTACGAGCCGGCCCGGGGCGGCAGCCGCAGCATGACAGCGACGGCGACGGCGGCGCCGGCGGTGCCGGGGGTCCCGCGGGGGTCGGGGCGCTCCCTCGGGCAGGGCCGGGGTGGTGGCGGCCGCTCCGTCGCCCGTTGGCCACCAGGAGGGGTCTCTGGATGGAGCCCGAGGGGCCGGGCAGGGCCGGGACCCCGCCGTGGGTGCCGGCCGGGGGCGGGCCGGGGTCTTTGGAGTCTCGCGGGAAGCAGGAGACGTCGAGGGGACCGGGGGGGCGGCGGGGGCTGGGGGGGGGTCGCGTCTGTGGGGAGAGGGGGGAGAGGGGGGTCAGTCCGGAGAGAGAGCCCCAAAATAGCCCGGAGAGACACCAAAATGCCCCTGGAAATAGCCCCGAAATAATCCTGGAGAGACCCCAAATAACCCAGAGAGAGATCCCAAAATAGCATCGGAGAGACCCCCAAAAATACCATCAGAGAGACTCTCAAATTAGCCCCGGAGAAACCCCAAAATAGCCCCGGGGACACCCCCAAAATACCATCAGAGAGACCCCCAAAATAGCATCGGAGAGCCCCCAAAAATATTCCCGGAAAGACCCAAAACAGCTCTGGAAAGACCCCAAAAATATTCCCAGAAAGACCCCAAAATAGCCCCAGAGAGACCCCAAAATGCCCACGGAGAGACCCTAAAATATCCCTGGAGAGACCCCCAAATTATCCTCAGAAAGACCCAAAAATATTCCCAGAAAGACCCCAAAATAGCCCCGGAGAGACCCCAAAATCCCCCTGGAGAGACCCCAAAAAAGCTCCAGAAAGACCCCAAAAATATTCCTGGAAAGACCCCAAAAAGCTCTGAAAAGACCCCAAAATACTCCCGGAGAGACCCCCAAAATAGCCCCGGGACAACCCCAAAAATATCGCTGAAGTGACCCCAGAATTATCCCCAGAGAGACCCCAAATACCCCCAGAGAGACCCCAAAATAGCCCCAGAGAGACCCAAAACCAGCTCGGAGACAACCCAAATACCCCCGGAGAAACCCCAAAAATATTCCTGGAAAAACCCCAAAATAGCCCCGGAGAAACCCAAAATCCCCCTAGAGAGACCCCCAAAATAGCCCCAGAGAGACCCCAAAAATATCCCTGGAGAGACCCCAAAATAGCCCCGGAAAGACCCCAAAAAAGCCCCAGAGAAAACCCCCAAAACAGCCCCAGAGAGACCCCAAAATTATCACCGGAGAGACCCCAAAATACCGTGGAGAGACCCCCAAAAACATCCCTGAGAGACCCCAGAATTATCCCCAGAGAGACCCCAAAATTATCACTGGAGAGGCCCTAAAATAGCTCCGGAAAGACCCCAAAAATATTCCCGGAAAGACCCCAAAATAGCATCAAAGAGACCCCAAAAAAGCCCCGGAGAAACCCCCCAAAACAGCCCTAGAGAGACCCCAAAATAGCCCAGAGAGACCACAAAATACCCACGGAGAGAGCCCCAAAAACATCCCTGGAGAGACCCCCAAAATAGCCCCAGAGAGATCCCAAAATAGCATCAGAGAGACTCCAAAATAGCCCCGGAAAGACCCCAAAATATTCCCAGAAAGACCCCAAAATAGCCCCAGAGAGACCCCAAAATACCCACGGAGAGAGCCCCGAAATACCACGGAGACACCCCAAAAACATCCCTGAAGTGACCCCAGAATTATCCCCAGAGAGACCCCAAAATATCCATGGAGAAACCCCAAAATCTCCCTGGAGAGACCCCCAAAATAGCCCCAGAGAGACCCCAAAATAGCCCTGGAGACACCCCCAAAATTATCCCCAGAGAGACCCCAAAACAGCCCCAGAGAGACCCCAAAAAAGCCCCGGAGAAACCCCCCCCAAAACACCCACGGAGAGACCCCAAAATACCCAAAATACCCACGGAGAGACCCCAAAATAGCTCTGGAAAGACCCCAAAATTATCCCCAGAGAGACCCTAAAATAGCCCGAAAAAACCCCAAAATTATCACCGGAGAGACCCCAAAACAGCTCCGGAAAGACCCCAAAAAATTCCGGAGAGACTCCAAAATAGCCCCAGAGAGACCCCAAAATGCCCACGGAGAGACCCTAAAATATCCCCGGAGAGACCCCAAATTATCCTCAGAAAGACCCCAAAAATATTCCCAGAAAGACCCCAAAATAGCCCCGGAGAGACCCCAAAATCCCCCTGGAGAGACCCCAAAACAGCTCCGGAAAGACCCCAAAATATTCCTGAAAGACCCCAAAAAAGCTCTGAAAAGACCCCAAAATACCCGTGGAGAGACCCCCGAAATAGCCCTGGAGACACCCCAGAAACATCCCGGGAGAGACCCCAGAATTATCCCCAGAAAGACCCCAAATTATCACTGGAGAGGCCCTAAAATAGCCACGGAGAGACCCCAAAAATATTCCCGGAAAGACCCCAAAATAGCCTGAGAGAGACCCCAAAAAAGCCCCAGAGACACCCCCAAAAACATCCCTGGAGAGACCCCAAAATTATCCCCGGAGAGACCCTAAAATACCCCCAGAGAAAGACCCCAAAATACCCATGGAGAGACCCCAAAATACCCCTGGAGAGACCCCAGAATTATCCCCAGAGAGACCCCAAAATAGCCCCAGAGAGACCCAAAACCAGCTCCGGAGACAACCCAAATACCCCCGGAGAAACCCCAAAAATATTCCTGGAAAAACCCCAAAATAGCCCCGGAGAAACCCCAAAATCCCCCTAGAGAGGACCCCCAAAATAGCCCCCAGAGAGACCCCAAAAATATCCCTGGAGCGACCCCAAAATAGCCCCGGAAAGACCCCAAAAAGCCCCAGAGAAACCCCCCAAAAACAGCCCCAGAGAGACCCCAAAATACCCACGGAGAGAGCCCCAAAAACATCCCTGGGGAGACCCCAAAATAGCTCCAGAGAGATCCCAAAACAGCATCAGAGAGACCCCAAAATAGCCCCGGAAAGACCCCAAAAATATACCCGGAAAGACCCCAAAATATTCCCCGGAGAGACCCCAAAACAGCTCCGGAAAGACCCAAAAATATCCCCAGAAAGACCCCAAAATATCCCCGGAGAGACCCCAAAATACCCCATGGAGAGAGCCCCGAAATACCCACGGAGACACCCCCAAAAACATCCCTGAAGTGACCCCAGAATTATCCCCAGAGAGACCCCGAAATACCCATGGAGAAACCCCAAAATCTCCCTGGAGAGACCCCCAAAATATCCCCAGAGAGACCCCCAAAATACCCCTGGAGAGACCCCAAAATTATCCCCAGAGAGACCCTAAAATAGCCCCGGAAAGACCCCAAAATAACCCTGGAGAGACCCCAAAAATAGTCCCAGAGAGACCCCAAAATAGCCCTGGAGACACCCCAAAATTATTCCCAGAGAGACCCCAAAATAGCCACAGAGAGACCCCAAAATACCCACGGAAAGAGCCCCAAAAACATCCCTGGAGAGACCCCAAAATTATCCCCAGAAAGACCCCAAAAATATTCCCGTAAAGACCCCAAAAAAGCTCTGAAAAGACCCCAAAATCCCCCTGGAGAGACCCAAAACATCCCCAGAGCGTCCCGAGGGTCCCGGGATGGGAGGGGCCAAGGGGAATTGGGGGTGGGGCATCCCAGGGGTGGGAGGGGCCAAGGGAATTGTGGGAGGGGTCTCAGGGGTGGGAGGGGCCAGGGGGAAATGGGGGTCCTGGGGAAGGGGGGGGGGGTCATGAAGGGGCCAAAGGGAATTGGGGGTGGGGTCTCAGGAGTGGGAGGGGCCAGGGGGAATTGGGGGAGGGGTCCCAGGGGTGGGAGGGGCCAGGGGGAATTGGGGGTGGGGTCTCAGGGGTGGGAGGGGTTGGGGAATTGGGGGGAGGGTCTCAGGGGTGGGAGGGGCCAGGGGGAATTGGGGGTGGGGTCTCAGGGGTGGGAGGGGCCAAGGGAATTGGGGAGGGTCTCAGGGGTGGGAGGGGCCAGGGGGAATTGGGGGTGGGGTCTCAGGGTGGGTGGGGCCAGGGGGAATTGGGGGTGGGTCCCAGTGGTGGAGGGGTCAGGGGGAATTGGGGATGGGGGGTCCCGGAGTGGGAGGAGCCAGGGGGAATTGGGGGTGGGGTCTCAGGGGTGGGAGGGGCCAGGGGGAATTGGGGGTGGGGTCTCGGGGGTGGGAGGGGCCAAGGGGAATTGGGGGGGGGTCAAGGAAAATGAGGGGGGGGTCCGGGGGTCCCACAGGGCCCGGCTGTACTGGATGAACTGGGGGAGCCCCAAACCCCCCAAAATCCCCCAAAATCCCCCAAAATTCCCAAAATCCCCCGAAAATTCCCCAAATCCCCCCAAAATTCCCCAAAATCCCCCCAAAATCCCACCCAAAATCCCCCCAAAACCCCCCCCCTCGATCACCTCCACCTGCGGGCGCCCCGCGGGGGTCTCGGGGGGTCCCGATCCGGGGGGGGCTTGGGGGGCCGGGGGGGCCGGGAGGGGCCGGGGGCGAACACGGTGGGCACGGCCCCCTCCTTCAGGCGGTGATAACCACTGGGAAACGGGGGGAAAACGGGGTCAGGGGCACCCCAAAAACCGGGGGGGACCCCAAAATACCTGGGGAGACCCTAAAATACCTGGGGAGACCCCAAAATACCTGGGGAGACCCCAAAATGGGGGTGAACACGGTGGGCACGGCCCCCTCCTTCAGGCGGTGATAACTCTCCTTCAGGCGGTGATAACCACTGGGAAACGGGGGGAAAACGGGGTCAGGGGCACCCCAAAAACCGGGGGGGACCCCAAAATACCTGGGGAGACCCTAAAATACCTGGGGAGACCCCAAAATACCTGGGGAGACCCCAAAATGGGGGTGAACACGGTGGGCACGGCCCCCTCCTTCAGGCGGTGATAACCACTGGGAAACGGGGGGAAAACGGGGTCAGGGGCACCCCAAAACACCCCAAAAATACCCCAAAAATACCTGGGGGACCCCAAAATACCTGGGGACCCCAAAATACCTGGGGAGACCCCAAAATGGGGGGCGAACACGGTGGGCACGGCCCCCTCTTTCAGGCGGTGATAACCACTGGGAAATGGGGGAAAACGGGGTCAGGGGCACCCCAAAACACCCCAAAACACCCCAAAAATACCTGGGGGGACCCCAAAATGGGGGATCAGGGGCACCCCAAAAACCTGGGGGGGGTCAGGGGATTCCTAAAAATGGGGGGAGACCATGAAATACTTGGGGAGAGTCCTGGAATACCTGGGGGGACCCCAAAAACCTGGGGGGACCCCAAAAACCTGGGGGACCCCAAAAACCTGGGGGGACCCCAATATCTTTTAAAGGAGACCCTGAAATACCTGGGGGGGACCCCAAAAACCTGGGGGGGACCCCAAAAATACCTGGGGGGATCCCAAAAACCTGGGGGGATCCAACACCTGGGGGACCCCAAAAACCTGGGGAGGACTCCAAAAACCTGGGAGGACCCCAAAACCTTTTAAAGGAGACCCTGAAATACCTGGGGGGGTCCTGGAATACCTGGGGGGGACCCCAAAAACCTGGGGGGGACCCCAAAAATACCTGGGGGGACCCCAAAAACCTGGGGGGGAACCCCAAAAACCTGGGGGGGACCCCAACACCTGGGGGGAGAACCTGAAATCGCTGGGGGTTTCCCCCACCTGGGGCCCCCCCAAATTCACCTGGAGCTCCCCAAACTCACCTGGAGCCCCCCCAAATTCACCTGGAGCTCCCCCCAAACTCACCTGGAGCTCCCCCCAAATTCACCTGGAGCCCCCCCAAACTCACCAGAAGCCCCCAGGACACAACAGTGACCCCAGGACTCAGCTGTGACACCTGTACACACCTGTACACACCTGTACACACCTGTGCACACCTGTGCACACCTGTACACCTGTACACGCCTGTGCACACCTGTACATACCTGTACACACCTGTACACACACCTGTACACACATGTACACACCTGTGCACACCTATGACACACCTGCACAAACCTGTTATCACACCTGTACACACCTGTGACATAACTGTACAGACCTGTGCACACCGAGCACACCTGTACATACCTGTGACATAACTGTGCACACCTGTGCACACCTGTATACACCTGTGCACACCTATGACACAACTGTGCACACACCTGTACACAGCTGCACACACACCTGCACACAAACAGCTGTTATCACACCTGTACACGCACCTGTACACCCCTGCACCCCCTGCACACACACCTGTACACACCTGTACACACACCTGTACACACCTGTGACACACACCTGTAGACACCTGTGACACACCTGTACACACCTGTACACACCTGGAAAACAGGGGGACACACCTGTACACACCTGTGCACACATGTAAACACACCTGTACCCCCCTGCACACACACACCTGCACACACACACCTCTTATCACACCCGTTATCACACCTGTACACCCCCCCCGCACACACACACCTGTACACACACACCCCTGTACCCCCCTGCACACACACACCTGTAGCCCACGAGCTCGAAGCAGGTGCTCTCGAAGTGCTGGGAGCAGAAGTAGATGTACTTGGAGCTGGGGTCCCAGCGCCCGCCCCCGGACGGGTCCCGGCGACGGCTGTTCTCCAACCACTGGGCACGGCGGGGATCGTCACGGCGGGGTAACCTGGGGACAATGGGGACATTGGGGACATTGTATGGGGACAGGGACATTGGGGACAGCAATGGGGACATTGTACAGGGACATTGGGGACTGCGCCCCCCGGCTGTTCTCCAACCACTGAGCGCGGCGGGGGTCGTCACGGCGGGGTAACCTGGGGACATTGGGGACATTGGGGACATTGGGGACATTGTATGGGGACAGGGACATTGGGGACAGGGACATTGGGGACAGCAATGGGACATTGTACAGGGACATTGGGGACAGCACCCCCCGGCTGTTCTCCAACCACTGGGCACGGCGGGGATCGTCACGGCGGGGTAACCTGGGGACAGTGACAATGGGGACATTGGGGACATTGGGGACATTGGGACAGCAATGGGGACAGCAATGGGACAGCAATGGGGACATTGTACAGGGACATTGGGGACAGCACCCCCGGCTGTTCTCCAACCACTGAGCACGGCGCGGGTCGTCACGGCGGGGCAGCCTAGGGACATTGGGGGCATTGTACAGGGACATTGGGGACATTGGGGACATTGGGGACTGTGCCCCCCGGCTGTTCTCCAACCACTGCACACGATGGGGGTCATCACGGTGGGGCAGCCTGGGGACAATGACATTAATGGGGACATTGGGGACATTGGGGACACTGTACAGGGACAGGGACATTGTACGGGGACACCAACAGGGACATTGGGGACTGCACCCAACAGGGGTCGTCACGGCAGGGCAGCCTGGGGACAACAGTGGGGACACTGAGGGGACACTGGGGACATTGAGGGGACAGCAATGGGGACATTAATGGGGACATTGAGGGGACACTGGGGACATTGGGAACAGCAATGGGGACATTAATGAGGACATTAATGGTGACATTGGGGACATTGAGGGGACATTAATGGGGACATTGGGGACATTGGGGACTGCGCCCAACAGGGGTCGTCACGGCAGGGCAGCCTGGGGACAACAGTGGGGACACTGAGGGGACATTGGGGACACGGAGGGGACATTGGGGACACGGAGGGGACATTGGGGACATTGTATGGGGACAGGGACATTGCATGGGGACATTGTACGGGGACATCGGGGACTGCGCCTGATGGGGGCTGTCCACCGCAGCAGCCTGGGACAACAGGGGACATTAATGGGGACATTGGGGACATCAATGGGGACGTGGGGACACTGAGGGGACATTGGGGACATTGGGGATGTTGAGAGCATTGGGGACATCGGGGACATCAATGGGGAAACTGGGACACTGAGGGGACATCAGGGACTGAGCCTGCTGGGGGTTGTCCTGCTGTGGCAGCCTGGGGACAGCAATGGGGACATTGGGGACACTGAGGGGACATGGCATGGGGACATGTCATGGGGACATTGGGGACTGTCCCCGACAGGGGTCGTCACGCTGCAGCAGCCTGGGGACACCAATGGGGACAATAATGGGGACATTGAGGGGACATCAATGGGGACATTGGGACAGCAACAGGGACATGGGGACACGGGGACACTGGGGACACTGAGGGGACATTGGGGACACGGGGACATGGACAGAGACTGGCCATTCCTGGGGGTGACACCGGTGACAGGGGGACACAGGAGTGGGAGAGGACACAAGAGGATGGGGACACGGGAGACACAGGAAGGACGCAGGTGGCACACAGGTGGCACACAGATCACACACAGGTGGCACACAGGTGACATGGTGACACACAGGTGACACAGGTGACACAGGTGACAGTAGGTGACACACAGGTGACAGTAGGTGACACAGGTGACACAGGTGAGCCGTGAGGACTGAGCCTTCCCCCCCACCCCCATGCACCTGGGAATGGAACAGTCCAGCCGGGCCCTTACAGGGGGACAGGGCCGAACCATCCCTCAAACGGGGGGGGGGGGGGCAGACACACCTGGGACACACCTGGGACAGCCCATTGCTGAAATGGGGGGGGACAGACACACCTGGGACAGCCCAGACCCACCTGGGACAGCCCATTGCTGAAATGGGGGGGGACAGACACACCTGGGACAGCCCAGACACACCTGGGACAGCCCATTCCTGAGGAGGGGGTGACACCTGGGACAGCCCATTGTTAAAGGGGGGTGTGACAGCTGGGACAGGCCATTCCTGAGGGGGGCGGTGTGACACCTGTGCCAGCCGTTGCTAAGGGCAGGTGACACCTGGGACAGCCCATTGTTAAAGGAAGGGGGGGGGGCTGACACCTGGGACAGCCCATTCCTGAGCTGGGGCGGGGGGAGGTGACACCTGGGACAGCCCATTGCAGAGGGCGAGGTGACAGCGGTGACAGGAGGGGGATCACGGAGGTGACAGCGGTGACAGGAAGGCGGGCACGGTTGCGGGGGAGGCTCGGGGGTCTGGGGGTGTCCCCTCGCTGCCCTCACCGGTGGAAGGAGATGCCTCTGCCGCGAGTGTCGCGGGTGTCGCGGGTGCAGCAGCCGGCGGCGGAGCAGTGCCGGGGCATCTGCGGGTACAGGGGTGTCACTGGGCTCCCCAAAACCCCTGGACACCCCCAAAACCCCCTCAGTGTCACCCCCAAACCCCCTCAGTGTCACCCCCAAACCCCCTCAGTGTCACCCCCGCCCCTCCTCCCTCAGCGCGGCCCTGCCCCCCCCCACCCCCTCACGCAGGGCCTGCCCCGCTCTCCCCGCTCAACGGGCCTGACATCCCCCCAGAACGGCCTGACCCGCCTCCCCACACCCCCTCCCGTCCCGTTCCGCCGTTTTTTCCCGCTTTTTGCCCGTTCTTCCCCGCTTTTGCCCCGTTTTCGCCCCCCCTTTCCCGGCCCCACCTCGGCGCTCCCATCCCGCCGCCGCCGCCGCGGCCTCCCCGGAAGTCTCGCGAGAACTCGCGGGGGCCGCGAGAACGGCGCCCGCCGAGGCCGCGCCTCATTTGCATGCCGCGTTGTGATTGGTCGGGCGAGCCGCGCCCCCGCCTCATTAGCTATGCGAGCCACGCCCCCTCCCCCGCGGGCGCGCCGCGCCCCCTCCCGACAGATTTTGGGAGATTTTGGGGCTTTTTGGGGTTTTTGGGGAGATTTAACCCCCTAAACTGGGATAAAAAGGGTCTCGCCCACCCCCCGAACAGACTGGGGAGGATTTGTTGGAATCGTGGGGGTTTATTGGGGGGTTTCAGCCCCCACAATGAGGACAAAGTTTTGGGGTGTCCCCAAATTTTGGGGGATTTTGGGGGGTTTTGGGGGATTTCAACCCCCAATTGTGATTAAAAAAAAACCCAATTGGGTTTGGGTTCAGGGGTGTCCCCAGCGCCGGGGGCGGGGTCTGGGGGGGCGTGGCCGCTGTCGCTGTCGCCGCTGTCGCTGTCGCCGCTGTCGCCGCTGTCGCTGTCGCTGCTGTCGCTGTCGCTGTCGCGCAGCATCCGCCGGACCGTGCGGGACAGGTTCATGGGGTCACACCTGGCGGGGGGACGGGGTGAGACCCACAGAGACCCACAGACCCACAGAAACCCCATAGAGAACCCCAATATCCCACAGAAACCCTACAACCCCCATAGGGACCCCAATATCCCATGGAAACCCCACAGAAACCCCATAGACCCCATAGGGGACCCCACAGACTCCAGAGGGACCCACAGACCCCATAGGGACCCCAATATCCCATGGAAACCCCACAGAAACCCCATAGACCCCATAGGGGACCCCACAGACCCCAGAGGGACCCCACAGACCCATAGGGACCCCAATATCCCATAAACCCCACAGACCCCATAGAGAACCCCAATATCCCATGGAAACCCCACAGAGACCCCACAGACCCCATAGGGAGCCCCAATATCCCACAGAGACCCCATAGACCCCACAGGGACCCACAGACCCCACAGAGACCCCACAGACCAACAGAAACCCCATAGAGAACCCCAATATCCCATAAACCCCATAGACCCCATAGAGAACCCCAATATCCCATAAACCCCATAGACCCCATGGAAACCCACAGAAACCCCATAGACCCCATAGGGACCCCACAGACCCCATAGGGACCCCACAGACCCCATAGGGACCCCAATATCCCATGGAAACCCCACAGAAACCCATAGATCCCATGGAAACCCCACAGACCCCATAGGGACCCCAATATCCCATGGAAACCCACAGAAACCCCATAGATCCCATAGGGGACCCCACAGACCCCATAGGGACCCCAATACCTCATAGGGACCCCATAGGACCCCCATATCCCATAGAGACCCCATAAACCTCACAGACCCCATAGAGATCCCACAGACCCCATAGGGAGCCCCAATATCCCATAAACCCCACAGACCCCATAGGGACCCCAATATCCCATGGAAACCCCACAGAAACCCCATAGACCCCATAGGGGACCCCACAGACCCCATAGGGACCCCAATACCTCATAGGGACCCCATAGGGACCCCAATATCCCATGGAAACCCCATAGACCCCACTGACACCCCATAAACCCCATAGGGACCCCAATATCCCATAGAGACCCCATAAACCTCACAGACCCCATAGAGACCCCACAGACCCCATAGGGACCCCAATATCCATAAACCCCATAGACCCCACAGGGACCCCAATATCCCATGGAAACCCCACAGAGACCCCACAGACCCCATAGGGAGCCCCAATATCCCACAGAGACGCCATAGACCCCACAGGGACCCCACAGACCCCACAGGGACCCCACAGACCCCAGAGGGACCCCACAGACCCACAGAAACCCCATAGAGAACCCCAATATCCCATAAACCCCATAGACCCCATAGAGAACCCCAATATCCATAAACCCCATAGACCCCATGGAAACCCCACAGAAACCCCATAGACCCCATAAGGGACCCCACAGACCCCATAGGGACCCCACAGACCCCATAGGGACCCCAATATCCCATGGAAACCCCACAGAAACCCCATAGATCCCATGGAAACCCCACAGACCCCATAGGGACCCCAATATCCCATGGAAACCCCACAGACCCATAGGGACCCCATAGGGACCCCACAGACCCCATAGGGACCCCAATATCCCATGGAAACCCCACAGACCCATAGGGACCCCATAGGGACCCCACAGACCCCATAGGGACCCCAATACCTCATAGGGACCCCAATATCCCATGGAAACCCCACAGACCCCATAGGGACCCCAATATCCCATGGAAACCCCACAGAAACCCCATAGACCCCACAGACACCCCACAGACCCCAGAGGGACCCCAATACCTCATAGGGACCTCATAGGGACCCCAATACCCCATAGGGACCCCAATACCCCATAGAGACCCCATAGACCCCATAGGGACCCCATAAACCCCATAGGGACCCCACGGATACCATAGGGCCCATAGGGTTCTATAGGGTCTGTAGGGTCCATAGTGGTTCTATAGGTCCATGGGGTCTCTATAGGGTCTATAGGGTCTCCATAGGGTCTCTATAGGGTCCATAGGGTCTATAGGGTCTCCATAGGGTCTCTATAGGGTCCATAGCCCCCATGGGGTCTCTATAGGGTCTCTATAGGGTCCATAGGGCCCATTGGGTCTCTATAGGGTCAATAGGGTCTATAGGGTCTCCATAGGGTCTCTATAGGGTCCATAGCCCCCATAGGGTCTCTATAGGGCCCATGGGGTCCATATGGTCACTATAGGGTCTATAGGGTCTCCATAGGGTCCATGGGGTCTCTATAGGGTCCATAGGGTCCATAGGGCCCATAGGGTCTCTATAGCCCCTCTAGAGTCCCTATAGGGCCCATAGGGGCTCTACAGGGCCCATGGGGTCTCCATAGGGTCTCTATAGGGTCCATAGGGTCCGTAGGGCCTGTGGGGTCTCTATAGGGCCCATGGGGTCTCTATGGGGTCTCCATAGGGTCTCTATGGGGTCTCTATAGGGTCTCCATAGTGTCTCTATAGGGTCCATAGGGTCCATAGGGTCTCTATAGGGTCCATAGCCCCCATATGGTCTCTATAGGGTCCATAGGATCTCTATAGGGTCTCCATAGGGTCCATGGGGTCTCTATGGGGTCTCTATAGGGCCCATGGAGTCTCTGTAGGGTCTATAGGGTCTCTATAGTGCCCATAGGGTCCATAGGGCCCATGGGGTCTCTATAGGGTCTCTATAGGGTCTCTATAGGGTCCATAGCCCCCATATGGTCTCTATAGGGTCTCTATAGGGTCTCCATAGGGTCTCTATAGGGTCTCTATAGGGTCCATAGCCCCCATAGGGTCTCATAGGGTCCATGAGGTCTCTATAGGGTCCATAGGGTCTCTATAGGGTCCATAGACCCCATAGGGTCTCTATAGGGTCCATAGACCCATATGGTCTCTATAGGGTCTCTATAGGGTCCATAGACCCCATAGGGTCTCCATAGGGTCTATAGGGTCTCTATAGGGTCTCTATGGGGTCTCTATGGGGTCCCCTGTGTGGCCGCCGCCCACCTGAGCCGCGCCCTGAGCCGCGCCGCATTCGCGATTCCTGCGGTGGCGGCGGGCGCCGTCCCCGACGTCCTCGAGCTCCCGGCGCAGGAGGCGGCCTGGGCCAGCAGCCGGGCAGTGCCCGCGGCCACCAGGGCCACCTGCCGGGCCACCAGGCGGGCAGCGGCGTCCGCGACACGGGCCTGGGGACATTGGGGACATTGGGGACACATTGGGGACACCAGGGCCACCTGCCGGGCCACCAGGCGGGCAGCGGCGTCGGTGACACGGGCCTGGGGACATTGGGGACATTGGGGACACATTGGGGACACCAGGGCCACCTGCCGGGCCACCAGGCGGGCAGCGGCGTCGGTGACACGGGCCTGGGGACATTGGGGACACATTGGGGACATTGGGGACATTGGGGACACCAGGGCCACCTGCCGGGCCACCAAACGGGCAGCGGTGTCCGCGACACGGGCCTGGGGACATTGGGGACATTGGGGACATTGGGGACACATTGGGGACATTGGGGACACCTGCCGGGCCACCAGGCGGGCAGCGGTGTCGGTGACACGGGCCTGGGGACATTGGGGACATTGGGGACACATTGGGGACATTGGGGACACCAGGCGGGCAGCGGCGTCGGTGACACGGGCCTGGGGACATTGGGGACACTGGGGACATTGGGGACATTGGGGACACCTGCCGGGCCACCAGGCGGGCAGCGGCGTCCGTGACACGGGCCTGGGGACAGCAATGGGGACATTGGGGACATTGGGGGGACATTGGGGACACCAGGTGGGCAGTGGCGTCGGTGACACGGGCCTGGGGACATTGGGGACACATTGGGGACACATTGGGGACATTGGGGACACATTGGGGACACCTGCCGGGCCACCAGGCGGGCAGCGGCGTCCGCGACACGGGCCTGGGGACAATGGGGACACATTGGGGACATTGGGACACATTGGGGACACATTGGGGACACATTGGGGCCACCAGGCGGGCAGCGGCGTCCGCGACACGGGCCTGGGGACATTGGGGACATTGGGGACATTGGGGACATTGGGGACACCAGGGCCACCTGCCGGGCCACCAGGCGGGCAGCGGCGTCCACGACACGGGCCTGGGGACAATGGGGACATTGGGGATGCATTGGGGACACTGGGGGAATTGGGGACATTGGGGACATTGGGGACGTTGGCACGTGGGGACACAAGGAGGACACGTGGGACACAGAGGCTGTGGGGGACAGCGGGGTGACAGAGGTGACAGCAGGTGACAGGAGGTGACAGCGGGTGACAGAGGTGACAGAGGTGACAGAAGTGACAGGACAGCACAGCAGGGGGCAGGAGGTGACAGGAAGTGACAGCTCGTGACAGAATGTGACAGTTAATGACAGCAGGTGGCAGCAGGTGACACACAGGTGACAGTAAGTGACAGTAAGTGACAGCAGGTGATACAGGTGACACAGGTGACACACAGGTGACACACAGGTGACACTCAGGTGACACAGATGACGCTCAGGTGACACAGGTGACACACAGGTGACACAGGTGACACGGGTGACACACAGATGACACTGAGGTGACACAGGTGACACTCAGGTGTGCCACAGGTGACACAGGTGACACTCAGGTGACACACAGCTGACACAGGTGACACTCAGGTGACACACAGATGACGCTCAGGTGACACAGGTGCCACTCAGGTGTGCCACAGGTGACACTCAGGTGTGACACAGGTGACACACAGGTCACACACAGATGACACTCAGGTGACACAGATGACACTCATCTGACACAGGTGACACACAGGTGACACAGGTGACACTCAGGTGTGACACAGGTGACACTCAGCTGACACACAGCTGACACACAGGTGACACAGGTGACACTTAGGTGACACTCAGATGACACTCAGGTGACACACAGATGACACAGATGACACTCAGGTCACACTCAGCTGACACAGGTGACGCACAGGTGACACAGGTAACACACAGGTCACACACAGGTGACACTCAGGTGACACACAGATAACACACAGGTGACACACAGGTGACACAGGTCACACACAGGTGGCGCTCAGGTGACACAGGGGACACAGGTGACACACAGATGACAGTGAGGTGACACAGGTGACACTCAGGTGACACACAGGTGACACACAGGTGCCACTCAGGTGACACACAGATGACACAGGTGACACTGAGGTGACACAGGTGACACTCAGGTGACACACAGGTGCCACTCAGGTGACACACAGATGACACAGGTGACACTCAGGTGACACACAGGTGACACTCAGGTGACACACAGATGACACAGGTGACACAGGTGACACACAGGTGCCACTCAGGTGACACTGAGGTGACACAGGTGCCACTCAGGTGTGCCACAGGTGCCACTCAGGTGTGCCACAGGTGACACTGATGACACACAGGTGACACTGAGGTGACACACAGGTGACACACAGATAACACACAGGTGACACACAGATGACACTCAGGTCACACTCAGGTGACACAGGTAATACACAGGTGACACTCATCTGACACAGGTGACACACAGTGACACACAGCTGACACTCAGGTGACACACAGATAACACACAGGTCACACACAGGTGTCACAGGTGACACAGATGACACTGAGGTGACACAGGTGACACACAGATGACACTCAGCTGACACAGGTGACACACAGATGACACTGAGGTGACACAGGTGCCACTCAGGTGTGCCACAGGTGGCGCTCAGGTGACACACAGGTGACACACAGATAACACACAGGTGACACTCAGGTGACACAGGTGACACTCAGGTGACACTGAGGTGTGACACAGGTGCCACTCAGGTGTGCCACAGGTGACACAGGTGACACTGAGGTGACACAGGTGCCACTCAGGTGTGCCACAGGTGCCACTCAGGTGTGCCACAGGTGGCGCTCACCTGCTCCCGGTACCGCTCCCCCCGCAGCCGCTGCTCCTCGGCCTCGGCCGCCAGGAGCCGCAGGCGGCGCCCGGTGAGGCGGGCACAGCGCGACAGCGCCACCCGCGCCCTGCGGGGGACAGCGCCGTCACCCGGGTGGCACCTGGGTCACCCTGAGGGTCACCTGGGTCACCCACAGAGTCACCCGGGTCACCTGGGTCACCCACAGTCACCTGTGTCACCCACAGTCACCTGTGTCACCCTGAGTGTCACCCGGGTCACCCACAGAGTCACCTGGGTCACCCACAGAGTCACCTGTGTGTCACCTGTGTGTCACCTGTGTCACCCACAGTCACCTGGGTCACCCTGAGTGTCACCTGTGTCACCTGTGTCACTCATGTCACTCCCCACCCCGTCCCCCATACCCAATGTCCCCCCTGTGTCCCCCCTGTCCCCCATGTCCCCCCTGATCCCCAATGTCCCCCTCTGTCCCCCCATGTCCCCCTGTCCCCCCCATGTCCTCGTGTCCCTCTCCGTGTCCCCCTTCATGTCCCCCATGTCCCCCCCTGTCCCCGCCCTGTCCCCACCCTGTGTCCCCTCTGTCCCCCTGGTCCCCGTGTCCCCCCATGTCCCCCATTGCCACCATGTCCCCCTCTGTCCCCCCTGTCCCCCCCTGTCCCCCCCAATGTCCCCCCCACGTCCCCCCCAATGTCCCCCCGTGTCCCCGTGTCCCTCCCTGTCCCCCCGTGTCCTGCCCTGTCCCCCACCCCGTCCCTGTGTTCCCCCATGTCCCCTCTGTCCCCCAATGTCCCCCCCGTGTCCCCCCTATCTCTCCATGCCCCCCATGCCCCCCATGTCCCGCCCTGTCCCCACCCTGTCCCTATGTCCCCCCTGTCCCCCCTGTCCCCTCTGTCCCCCATTGCCACCATGTCCCCCCATCCCTCTGTCCCCCCTCCTGTGTCCCTCCGGTGTCCCCTGTGTCCCTCCCTGTCCCCCCGTGTCCCGCCCTGTCCCTGGTGCCCCCCATGTCCCTGGTGCCCCCCCTGCCACCCCCGTGCCCCAATGTCCCCCATCCCCCGTGTCCCCTGTCCCCCCCAATGTCCCCCCCATGTCCCCCCATGTCCCTCCAGTGTCCCTGTGTCCGCTGTCCCCCCATGTCCCCCCATGTCCCCCCCAATGTCCCCCCCAATGTCCCCCAATGTCCCCCGCAATGTCCCCCCCATGTCCCCCCTGTCCCCTCCAATGTCCCCCCCAATGTCCCCCCATGTCCCCCCATGTCCCCCCCAATGTCCCCCCCAGTGTCCCCCCCGTGTACCCGGTGTCCCCCCAATGTCCCCCCCAATGTCCCCCCATGTCCCCCCCAATGTCCCCCCTGTCCCCCCCAATGTCCCCCCCCAGTGTCCCCCCCAATGTCCCCCCCATGTCCCCCCTGTCCCCCCCGATGTCCCCCCCAGTGTCCCCCCCAGTGTCCCCCCCGATGTCCCCCCCTGTCCCCGCGCTGTCCCCGCTGTCGCTGACCCCGCCTCTCTCCGCAGCAGCTCCTGCAGGTGCGCGCAGCGGGCGCGCAGGGCGGGCTCGGGACCCCCGGGACCCCCGGGGACACCGGGGACACCGAGGCCACCGAGGGTCCCGATGGTCCCGAGGGTCCCGAGGGTCTCGATGGTCCCGATGGTCCCGGGGGTCTCCATGATCCCGAGGGTCTCAGGGGTCTCGGGGGCCTCGGTGGTCCCAAGGGTCTCAATGGTCCCGGTGGTCCCGGGGGTCCCGAGGGTCTCAATGGTCCCGGTGGTCCCGGGGGTCCCGGTGGTCCCAAGGATCTCAATGGTCCCGGTGGTCCCGGTGGTCCCGGGGGTGCCGGGGGGGGTCCCGCAGCCGCTCCCGGAGCCGCCGCTGCTCCTGCGCCAGCCGGGCCCGCGCCACCTGCGCGTCCTGAGCCCGCGAGCCCGCGGCTGCCAGAGCCCGGCGCAGCTCCTCCACCTGCGAGACAGGTGAGACAGGTGAGTGTGGCACCCATGGCACCCACACCTGTGGGCACCCATAACCAGCAGCGCCCAGCGCAGCTCCTCCACCTGGCACAGGTGAGACAGGTGAGTGTGGCACCCATGGCACCCATGGCACCCATGGCACACCTGGCACCCATAACCAGCAGCACCCAGCGCAGCTCCTCCACCTGGCACAGGTGAGACAGGTGAGTGTGGCACCCATGGCACCCATGGCACCCATGGCACACCTGGCACCCATAACCAGCAGCGCCCAGCTCAGCTCCTCCACCTGGCACAGGTGAGACAGGTGAGTCTGGCACCCATGGCACCCACACCTGTGCCCATGGCACCCACACCTGTGCCCATGGCACTCACAGGTGCATCTACACTTGTGCCCGTGTCCCCCCAGGTGTCCCCACATGTCCCCAGAGGTGTCCCCGGTTTGTCTCAGGTGTGTCCCAGGTGTCCCCACCTGTCCCCATGTCCCCCAGGTGTCCCTGGTTTGTCTCAGGTGTCCCCAGGTGTGTCCCCACCTGTCCCAGGCGCTGCCGCAGCCACTCCCGCAGGTCCCCCCAGGTGTCCCCATGTCCCCCAGGTGTGTCCCAGGTGTGTCCCAGGTGTGTCCCCACCTGTCCCAGGCGCTGCCACAGCCGCTCCCACAGGTCCCCCCAGGTGTCCCCATGTCCCCCAGGTGTGTCCCAGGTGTGTCCCCACCTGTCCCAGGCGCTGCCGCAGCCGCTCCCGCAGGTCCCCCCAGGTGTGTCCCAGGTGTGTCCCAGGTGTGTCCCCATGTCCCAGGTGCTGCCGCAGCCGCTCCCGCAGGTCCCCCCAGGTGTCCCCACGTCCCCCAGGTGTGTCCCAGGTGTGTCCCCACCTGTCCCCATGTCCCCCAGGTGCCCCAGGTTTGTCTCAGGTGTCCCCAGGTGTCCCCACCTGTCCCAGGCGCTGCCGCAGCCGCTCCCGCAGGTCCCCCCAGGTGTCCCCACGTCCCCCAGGTGTGTCCCAGGTTTGTCTCAGGTGTCCCCATGTCCCCCAGGTGTGTCCCAGGTGTGTCTCAGGTGTCCCCATGTCCCCCAGGTGTGTCCCAGGTGTGTCCCCACCTCTCCCAGGCGCTGCCGCAGCCGCTCCCGCAGGTCCCCCCAGGTGTCCCCATGTCCCCCAGGTGTGTCCCAGGTGTGTCCCCACCTGTCCCAGGCGCTGCCGCAGCCGCTCCCGCAGGTCCCGGTTGTGCTCCCGCAGCTCCTCCAGCGCCGCCTGCAGCGCCGCGGGGTCACCGCAGGGGGCGCTGCGGGGACATCACCGGGGACATCACAGGGGACATTACAGGGGACATTGGGGGACAATTACAGGGGACATTACAAGGGGACATTGGGGGACATCACTGGGGACATTACAGGGGGACATTACAGGGGACACTGGGGACACTGGGGGACATTACCGAGGACATTGGGGGACATCACCGGGGACATCACCGGGGACATTGGGCGACATTGGGGGACGTTGGGGGACATTACAGGGGACACTGGGGGACATTACTGGGGACATTGGGGGACATTGGGGGACATTACTGGGAACATTACAGGGGACATTGGGGGACATTACAGGAGGACATTGGGGGACACTGGGGGACATCACTGGGGACATTGGGGGACATTGGGCGACATTGGGCGACATTGGGGGGACATCACCAGGGACACTGGGGGACATCACCAGGGACATTACAGGGGGACATTGGGGGACACTGGGGGACATCACTGGGGACATCACTGGGGACATTACAGGGCACATTACCGGGGACATTGGGGGACATTACAGGGGACAATTACAGGGGACATTGGGGGACATTACAGGGGGACACTGGGGGACATTGGGGGACATTGGGGGACATTACTGGGGACATTACAGGGGACACTGGGGGACACAGGGGGACATCACTGGGGACATCACTGGGGACATTACAGGGGACATTACCGGGGACATCACCGGGGACACTGGGGGGACACTGGGGGACAATTACAGGGGACATTGGGGGCACACTGGGGGACATCACCGGGGACATTACAGGGGGACAGTACAGGGGACATTGGGGGATATTACAGGGGGACATTACAGGGGGACATTGGGGGACATTACGGGGGACATTACAGGGGACATCACCAGGGAAATTACAGGGGACATTGGGGGACACTTGGGGGACATTGGGGGACAATTACAGGGGGACATTGGGGGATATTACAGGGGGACATTGGGGACATTGGGGGACATTACAGGGGACATTACCGGGGACATTGGGGGACATTGCAGGGGACATTACCGGGGGCATCACCGGGGACATTGGGCGACATTGGGGGATAATTACAGGGGACATTACCGGGGACATTACAGGGGACACTGGGGGACATTGGGAGACATTGGGGGACATTACAGGGGACACTGGGGGACATTACGGGGGACATTGGGGGACATTACCGGGGACATTACAGGGGACATTACAGGGGGACATTGGGGGACATTGGGGGACATTACAGGGGACATTACAGGGGACATTACAGGGGGACATTGGGGGACATTACCGGGGACATTACAGGGGACATTACAGGGGACACTGGGGGACACAGGGGGACATTGGGGGACATCACCGGGGGCATCACCGGGGACATTGGGCGACATTGGGGGATAATTACAGGGGACATTGGGGGAACTGGGGGACACTGGGGGACACTGGGGGACATTGGGGGACGTTGGGGGACATTACTGGGAACATTACAGGGGACATTGGGCGACACTGGGGGACGTTGGGGGACATTACAAGGGACAATAGGGACACTGGGGGACATCACCGGGGACCTTACAGGAGGACATTGGGGGACACTGGGGGACATTACCGGGGACATCACCGGGGACATTGGGCGACATTGGGGGGACATTACCAGGGACACTGGGGGACATCACCAGGGACATTACAGGGGGACATTGGGGAACACTGGGGGACATTGGGGGACATTGGGGGACATTACAGGGGACATTACAGGGGACACAGGGGGACACAGGGGGACATCACTGGGGACATCACCGGGGACATCACCGGGGACATTACCAGGGACATTGGGGGACACGGGGGGACATTGGGCGACATTACTGGGGATATTGGGCGACATTACTGGGGACAATGGGGGACAATTACAGGGGACAATGGGGGACATCACCGGGGACATTACAGGGGGACATTACCGGGGACACTGGGGACCATTACGGGGGACATTACCGGGGACATTGGGGGACATCACCAGGGACATTACAGGGGGACATTGGGGGACATTGGGGGGCGTTGGGGGACATTACCGGGGACATTGGGGAACATCACCGGGGACACTGGGGGACACTGGGGAACATTGGGGGACAATTACAGGGGACATTGGGGGACACTGGGGGACAATTACAGGGGACATTGGGGGACATTGGGGACATTACAGGGGACATTGGGGGACATCACCGGGGACATTACAGGAGACAATTACAGGGGACATTACAGGGGACACTGGGGGACCTGCGGGGGACACTGGGGGACCTACGGGGGCTATGGGGGACACATGGGGGCTATGGGGGACCCCCTGGGACCCCTCGGCCTGGGGAGGGGGCGTGGCCGAGCTCACCTGGGCGGGGGGGCGTGGCCAACCTTGGCCGCCACCTGGTCGCGCTCCTGCTCCGCCCGGCGCCGGGAACGCTGGGCCGCCTGCACCGCCTGTGGGCGGGGCCAGAATGGACACGCCCACCACGACAACCACGCCCACCACGACAACCACGCCCACCGGCTGCTTTAGCCCTGCCCATTATTCCATAGCAGCACCACCAGCGGCAAGGGCCCCGCCCTTTGGTCCTTAGCCCCGCCCCAACTGCAATGGCCACGCCCATTTATCATTAGCCCCGCCCACACACTGTCATAGACCTGCCCATTGAGTCTTAGCCCCGCCCAACTACAATAGCCACGCCCATTTGTCCTTATCCAAGCCCACCATTCCTTATAGCCCCGCCCAGTGGCCCTTAGCCCCACCCCAAGCACAGTGACCACGCCCACTGGTCCTTAGCCCCGCCCATAGGTTGTTATAGCCCCGCCCACTGATTCTTAGTCCCGCCCAATTAAAATAACCACGCCTTTTGTACCTTAGCCCCGCCCACATGCTGTTATAGCCCCGCCCATTGCCAATGTCCCCGCCCCTCGCCTTAGCCCCGCCCACCTGTCGCAGCCGCTCCAGCTCCGCCCCCCGGGCCCGGCACTGAGACTCCGCCTCCCGAGCCCGGAGCTCCGCCCCCAGCTTGGCAGCGCGAGCGGCCTCCAGCTCCGCCCACAGCACCTGCCCCGCCTCCTGCAGAGGGGCGGGGTCAGCCACAGGCCACGCCCATACTCCTGGCCCCGCCCTCTTCCCCGCTACCCTCAGACCACGCCCCCTTTAGCCTCATCACAGCCACACCCACTCTAACCCCACCCATTCCAGATGCTCCACCCCATCAGGCCCCTCCCCATGTCCCCACCCAGCCCCGCCCCCTCACAGGCCACACCCCCCTGACCACACCCCATTCCCCCACACCCCTCAGAGGCCCCGCCCCCTCAGCCCCAGGCCCCGCCCACCTGCTGCAGGCGCAGCCGCTCCTTGGCCCGGTCCAGGGCCCGGCAGGCTCCGCCCACCCGCGCCTTGGCTCCGCCCACCGCGATCTCCAGCGCCCGCAGGGCCCCGCCCTCCATCAGGCTCCGCCCACGCTCAGCCGCCAGGCTCCGCCCCAGCGCCGCCACCTGATTGGGCAGGGGGTGATTGACAGCAGCAGGCCCCGCCCCTTGCTCAGTGAGAGGCGGGGGCAGGGTGTGACGGACAGGTGCTAGCCCCGCCCTCCTCTGCAAGCCCCGCCCACCTGGCTGCTGAGGTCACGAAGCTCCGCCTCCAGGTCCCGCCGGTGCTGAGCCTGCGGGGCAAGGGGGGGAATTTGGGGGATCCCAAAATTCCAAAAATTCCCAAAAAATCAAAAAAAATCCCCAAAAATTCCAAAAATTCCAAAAATCTGGGGGGGTCCCAAAATCCGGGGGGGTCCCAAAATCCAGGGGGGTTCCGGGGACCCCCGTGTGTCCCCGGGAATTCGGAGTTGTCCAGAGGCTCCCAAAATTTGGGTGCGCCCAAAATTATGGGGGAATCCCAGATTTGGGGGGGCCCAGGTGTTTGGGGGGGTCCCAAAAAATTTGGGGGATCCCAGGTGTTTGGGGGGGCCCAGGTATTGGGGGGTCCTGGGTCTTTGAGGGGGTTCCGGGTTTTGGGGGTCCCAGGTTTTGGGGGGTCCCCAAATTTTGGGGCGTCCCAGGTATTGGGGGTGCTCAGGTATTTGGGGGGGGTCCCAGGTTTTGGGGGATCCCAGATTAAGGGGGGGGGTCCCAGGTTCTGGGGGGTCCCCAAAGTTTGGGAGGTCTCAGGTGTTTGGGGGGGGTCTCAGGTTTGGGGGGGGGTCCCAGATCTTTGGGGGGTCCCAGGTTTTTTGGGGGGGTCCCAGGTTTTTTGGGGGGGGGGTCCCAGGTGTTTGGGGGGGGTCCCAGGTGTTTGGGGGATCCCAGATTAAGGGGGGGGGGTCCCAGGTTTTTTGGGGGGGGTCCCAGGTGTTTGGGGGGGGTCCCAGGTGTTTGGGGGATCCCAGATTAAGGGGGGGGGGGGGGTCCCAGGTTTTTGGGTGGGTCCCAAAATCTTGGGGGGGTCCCCGGGATGTCCAGGAGGTCCCAAAATCTGGGCATGGGGGGGGATGGGGGGAGGGGATATGTCCGTTCCCACGGTGGGGGGAGGGGCCACTGTCCCTGTCCCTGTCGCTGTCCCCTCCCTGTCCCTGTCCCCATTGTGTCGCTGTCGCTGTCGCTGTCCCCGCCCCGTGTCCCAATTCCACCCGGGGGCCACCCTGGGGGCTCCGGGGGTCCCGAGCCAAATACTGGGGGGATGGGGGAGGGGCGGGAGGGGCGGGGCTGGGACCCCTCCCCCACCCCCCGGGACCCCCCCCAAAGTCACCTGAGCCCCCCCAAAGCCTCCCCCGACTCCTCCCCTCCCTCACCTGGGGTTCCCTCATTGATCTGGGGGTCCCCTCATTGTCCTGGGGGTCCCTGGGGTCCCTCCCTCACCTTGGGGTCCCCTCATTGATCTGGGGGTCCCTCATTGATCGGGGGGTCCCTGGGGGTCCCTCCCCTCACCTGGGGGTCCCCTGGGGTCCCTCGTTCACCTTGGGGTCCCTGGGGGTCCCTCCCCTCACCTCGGGGTCCCCTCATTGATCTGGGGGTCCCCTGGGGTCCCCTCATTCACCTGGGGGTCCCTCATTAATCGGGGGTCCCCTCATTTACCTGGGGGTCCCCTGGGTCCCTCCCCTCACCTTGGGGTCCCCGGGGGTCCCTCACCCTCACCTGGGGGTTCCCTCATTGATCTGGGGGTCCCCTGGGGTCCCTCGTTCACCTTGGGGTCCCTCATTGATCTGGGGGTCCCCCGGGGTCCCCTACCTCACCTTGGGGTCCCCTCATTGATCGGGGGGTCCCCCGGGGGTCCCTCCCCCTCACCTGGGGGTCCCTCCCCTCACCTCGGGGTCCCCTCATTGATCTGGGGGTCCCCGGGGTCCCCTCATTCACCTGGGGGTCCCCTGGGGATCCCCCCTCACCTTGGGGTCCCCTCATTTACCTGGGGGTCCCTCATTCACCTGGGGGTCCCCTCATTGATCTGGGGGTCCCCCCCTCACCTGTGCCATCCCCGGGGGGCTCCTCTGTCCCCCGTTGTCCCCCGTGTCCATCACGGCTCTGGAGCAGCAGCAGAGACCCCCAGAGACCCCTCCCCAAAATCCGCATCAGCACCGCCACCCCCGACCCCTCCCGACCCCCCAAAAATCCAAAATCTCCGGGTCCTTTTTTATTTTGGGGAGGGGGGGAAAGGGTCGGGGGTCCCCGGATCCCATCCTGGGGGGGTTTGGGGACCCAGACTGGGGGGATTTTGAGCCCCCTCCCCATCCTGGGGGGGTTCGAAGCCCCCTCCCCACCCTGGATTTGGGGATTTTGGGGTTCCACCCTGGGGGGTTTTGGGGTTTTGGTGCCCCCTCCCCACCCTGGATTTGGGGATTTTGGGGCTCCACCTTGGGGGGTTTTGGGGATTTTGTGCCCCCTGCCCACCCTGGGGGGATTTTGGGGCTCCACTTTGGGGGATTTTGGGATTTTGGTGCCATCCTGGGGGGGTTTGGAGCCCCCTCCCCATCCTGGGGGGATTTGGGGACCCAAACTGGGGGGGTTTGGAGCCCCCTGCCCACCCTGGATGGGATTTTTGGAGCCCCCTGCCCACCCTGGATTTGGGGATTTTGGGGCTCCACCTTGGGGGATTTGGGGATTTTGGTGCCATCCTGGGGGGGTTTGGAGCCCCCTGCCCACCCTGAGGGGGTTTGGGGACCCAAACTGGGGGGGTTTGGAGCCCCCGACCCAAACTGGGGGGGTTTGGAGCCCCCTGCCCACCCTGGATTTGGGGATTTTGGGGCTCCACCCTGGGGGGTTTTGGGGTTTTTGTGTCCCCTGCCCACCCTGGATTTGGGGATTTTGGGGTTCCACCCTGGGGAGTTTTGGGGTTTTTGTGCCCCCTGCCCACCCTGGATTTGGGGATTTTGGGGCTCCACCCTGGGGGGTTTGGGGATTTTGTGCCCCCTCCCCACCCTGGATTTGGGGATTTTGGGGCTCCACCTTGGGGGGTTTTGGGGTTTTTGTGCCCCCTGCCCACCCTGGATTTGGGGATTTTGGGGCTCCACCTCGGGGGGTTTTGGGGTTTTTGTGCCCCCTGCCCCACCCCGGGCTGTTCCGAACCCCCCTCCCCGCCCTCACCGTGTCCCTCACCTGTCACTCACCTGAGCTGCCGAGTCCCGGCCGTGTGACAGCGTCAGTGACACCTGAGTGACACCTGAGTGGCACCGTCAGTGACACCGAGTGGCACCTGAGTGACACCGTCAGTGACACCTGAGTGGCACCTGAGTGGCACCTGAGTGACACCCGAGTGGCACCCGAGAGTGACACCTGAGTAGCACCGTCAGTGACACCTGAGTGGCACCAATGGCCCCGAGAGTGGCACCTGAGTGACACCCGAGAGTGGCACCTGAGTGACACCTGAGTGGCACCCGAGTGGCACCGAAAGTGGCACCGAGAGTGGCACCGATGGCCCCGAGAGTGGCCCCGAGAGTGGCCCCGTCACTGTCACCGTCGCTGTCACCGTCACTGTCACCGTCGGTGGCACCGCGCCCCTCCCCCCGGGGCTGTCCCGCCCCTCCCCTCCCCCCGGGCTCCGTTCGGCTCCAGCGGCTCCGGCCCCGCCCGAGGGGACCCGGAGGGGTTGGGGACACCCGGGGGACACCGGGATGGGGACAGCGGGATGGGCGGGACACCCAGGGGACACCGGGATGGGGACAGCGGGATGGGGGGGACACCCAGGGGACACCGGGATGGGGACAGCGGGATGGGGGGAACACCTGAGGGGACAACGGGATGGGGGGGACATCGGAATGCGGGTGACACCCCAGGGGACACTGGAATGTGGGTGACACCAGAATGGGGGTTACACCGGAATGGGGGGGACACCCGCACCTGAGGGGACACGGGGATGGGGGTGACACCCCAGGGACACCGGAATGGGGGTGGCACCGGAATGCGGGTGACACCCGAGCCCCAGGGACACCGGAATGGGGGGGACACCCACACCTGAGGGGACACCTGAGGGGACACCGGAATGGGGGTGACACCAGCACCCCAGGGACACCGGAATGAGGGTGACACCAGCACCCCAAGGACACCGGGATGGGGGGGGGGACACCCAAGGGGACACCGGAATGAGGGTGACACCGGCACCCCAAGGACACCGGAATGGGGGGACACCCAGGGGACACCGGAACGGGGGGGACACCCCAGGGGACACCGGGATGGGGGTGACACCCACACCTGAGGGGACACCGGAATGGGGGGGACACCCCAGGGGACACCGGAGTGAGGGGGACACCCGAGGGGACACTGGAATGGGGGGGACACTGGAATGTGGGTGACACCCGCACCCCAAGGGACATCGGAATGGAGGTGACACCCAGGGGACACCGGGATGGGGGAGACACCCAGGGGACACCCCAGGGACACCAGAATGGGGGTGACACTGGAATGGGGGGGACACCCGCACCCCAAGGGACACCGGGATGGGGGTGACACCCGAGGGACAGCAGAGTGAGGGGGACACCTGAGGGGACACCGGAATGGAGGTGGCACCCAAGGGACACCGGAATGTGGGTGACACCCAGGTGACACCAGAATGTGGGTGACACTGGGATGGGGGTGACACCCAGGGGACACTGGAATGGGGGGTGACAGCGGAATGGGGGTGACACCCACACCTGAGGGGACACCGGGATGAGGGGGGGACACCTGAGGGACACCGGAATGGGGGTGACACCAGCACCCCAAGAACACCGGAATGGGCGGGACACCCAAGGGGACACCGGGATGGGGGGGACACCCGCACCTGAGGGGACACCGGAATGTGGGTGACACCCAAGGGACACCGGAATGAGGGTGACACCAGCACCCCAGGGGACACGGAAATGTGGGTGACACCGGAATGGGCGGGACACCCCAGGGGACACCGGAATGAGGGGGACACCCCAGGGACACCGGAATGGGGGGGACACCGGAATGGGGGTGACACCCGCACCCCAAGAGACATCGGAATGGGGGGAACACCCAGGTGACACCAGAATGAGGGTGACACCGGAGTGAGGGGGACACCTCAGGGGACACTGGAATGGGGGGGGGGGACACCTGAGGGGGCACTGGAATGGGGGGGACACCGGAATGGGGGTGACACCCAAGGGACACCAGAATGGGGGGGACACCCGCACCTGAGGGGACACTGGAATGTGGGTGACACCCAAGGGACACCGGAATGAGGGGGGGACACCCAGGGACACCGGAATGAGGGTGACACCCGAGCCTCAGGGACACCGGAATGGGGGGGACACCCACATCTGAGGGGACACCTGAGGGGACACCGGAATGGGCGGGACACCCAAGGGACATCGGAGTGAGGGGGACACCCCAGGGGACACCAGAATGAGGGTGACACCGGAATGGGCGGGACACCTGAGGGGGCACTGGAATGGGGGTGACACCGGAATGGGGGGGGGACACCGGAATGGGGGGGACACCCAGGGGACACCGGAATGGGGGTGACACCCGCACCCCAAGGGACACCAGAATGGAGGTGACACCCGAGGGGACACCCAGGTGACACCGGAATGGGAGTGACACCGGAATTTGGGTGACACCCAGCGGACACCGGAATGTGGGTGACACCGGAATTTGGGTGCCACCCTCACCTGAGGGGACACAGGTGTCACAGGCACCCCGGAATTTGGGTGCCACCCCTGTCCCCGCCTGGGGGCACAGAGCAGAATTTGGGTGCCGCCCTCACCTGAGGGGACACAGGGGACACCCCAAAATTTCAGTGTCGCCCTCACCTGAGGTGACAAAGGTGACACCCCAAAATTTGGGTGCCACCCTCACCTGAGGGGACACAGGTGACACAGGACACCCCAAAATTTGGGTGTCACCCTCACCTGGGGTGACACAGGGACCCCAAAATTTGGGTGTCACCCTCACCTGAGGGGACACGGGTGACGTCACCGGTGACGCCCCCTGTGACGTCACGGTGCCGGCTGTGATGGGGGCAGGGGGATGGCGTCGGGTGTGACGTCATCGTGGTGAGTGTGACGTCATGGCAGTGGGTGTGACGTCACAGCGGTGGACCGTACTGGTTTATACTGGTTTTTACTGGTCTGTACTGGTTTATACTGGTTTTATTGAGTTTGTACTGGTCCATACTGGTTCGTACTGGTCTATACTGGTTTATACTGGTTTATACTGATCCGTACTGGTTTATACTGGTTTTTATGGGGTTTTATTGAGTTTTTACTGGTCTGTACTGGTTTATACTGGATTTTATTGAGCTTTTACTGGTCTGCACTGGTCTATACTGGTCCATACTGGTTTTTACTGGATTTTATTGAGTTTTTACTGGTCCGTACTGGTTTTATTGAGTTTATACTGGTTTATACTGGTCTATACTGGTCTATACTGGTTTATACTGGTTTTATTGAGTTTTTACTGGTCTGTACTGGTCTGTACTGGTTTATACTGGTTTTATTGAGTTTATATTGGTCTGCACTGGTCTATACTGGTCTGTACTGGTCCATACTGGTTTATACTGGTTTATACTGCTCTGTACTGGTCTGTACTGGTTTTACTGAGTTTTTACTGGTCCGTACTGGTCCATACTGGTTTTATTGAGTTTATACTGGTCCATACTGGTTTGTACTGGTCCGCCCTGGTCTATATTGGTCCATTCTGGTCCATACTGGTCCGTACTGGTCTATACTGGTTTGTACTGGTCCGTACTGGTTTATACTGGTTTTATTGAGTTTACACTGGTCCATACTGGTCCATACTGGTCTATACTGGTCCATACTGGTCCATACTGGTCTATACTGGTCCGTACTGGTTTTATTGAGTTTATACTGGTTTATACTGGTCCATACTGGTTTTATTGAGTTTACACTGGTCCATACTGGTCCGTACTGGTCCATACTGGTCTATACTGGTCCATACTGGTCCATACTGGTCTATACTGGTCCGTACTGGTCCCCCCGGGTCTCTCTGTCCGTTCCCGGCTGTTCCGGGGCCTCCGGGGGCAGCAGGGGCTCCCCTGGGGGGGGAGGGGAGGGGCGGCCTCAGGGGGGGAAATTGGGAACCCCCAAAATTCCCCAAAATTCCCCAGAATCCCCAAATCCCCCCCAGAATCCCCAGGGATCCCCAAAATTCCCCAAAATCCCCAAAATTCCCCAAAATCCCCAAATCCCCCTCCAAGGACCTCCAAAATCCCCAAAATCCACCCCAAAACCCCCAGGAATCCCCTCAGGGACCCCCAAATTGCCCCAAAATCCCCAAAACTCCCCCAAAACCTTCCCGGGACCCCCAAAATTCCCAAACCCACCCCAAAATCCCCAAGTTCCCCCAAATCCCCCCAAAATCTTCCCCAGGGACCCCCAAAATCCCTCAGGGAGCCCCAAAATCCCCCAAATCCACCCCAAAACCTCCCCGGGGACCCCCCAAAATTCCCCCAAATTCCCCAAAATCCCCCCCAAAATTCCCCCAAATTCCCCAAAATTCCCCCAAATTCCCCAAAATCCCCCCCAAAATTCCCCCAAATTCCCCAAAATTCCCCCAAATTCCCCCAAAATCCCCCCCAAAATTCCCCCAAATTCCCCAAAATTCCCCCAAAATCCCTCCAAATTCCCCAATATCCCCCCCAAAATCCCCCCAAAATCTCCCTCAAAATTCCCCAAATTCCCCAAAATCTCCCCCAAAATCCACCCCGGGACCCCCCAAATTTCCCCCCCCCCCCCGCACCCCAAATCCCCCGGGGGTTTTTGGGGGGTCCCGGGGGGGATTTTGGGGGGAATTTGGGGAATTTGGGGGGGTCCTGAGGGGTTTTGGGGAGGATTTTGGGGGGGGATTTGGGGAATTTGGGGCGGATTTGGGGAACTTGGGGGGCCCCGGGGGGATTTGGGGAATTTGGGGGGGATTTTGGGGTGGATTTGGGGGGGGTCCTGGGGAATTTTGGGGGGGATTTTGGGGTTTTGGGGGAGGTTTTTGGGGTTTTTGGGGGTTTTGGGTGGATTTTGGGGATTTTGGGGAGGTTTTGGGGTTTTTGGGGAGGGTTTTGGGGATTTGGGGGTTTTGGGGGAGGATTTAGGGGATTTGGGGGATTTGGGGTTTTTTTGGGGGTTTTTGGGGAGAATTTTGGGGTTTTTGGGGTTTTTGGGGAGGGTTTTGGGGGAGGATTTTGGGGTGGATTTTGGGGGAGGATTTTGGGGATTTGGAGTTTTTTGGGGTTTTGGGGTGGATTTTGGGGAGGATTTGGGGATTTTTGGGTGGATTCGGGGGATTTTGGGGGTTTTGGGTGGATTTTGGGTGGATTTTGGGGGTTTTGGTGTTTTGGGGGAGGATTTGGGGGTTTTGGGGTTTTTGGGAGGGTTTTGGGGTTTTGGGGATTTGAGGGAGGATTTGGGGGAATTTTGGGGAGGATTTTGGGTGGATTTTGGGGTTTTGGGGTTTCTGGGTGGATTTTGGGGATTTTGGGGTTTTGGGGTTTTTGGGTGGATTTTGGGGAGGATTTTGGGTGGATTTGGGGGATTTTGGGTTGATTTTGGGGATTTTGGGGGAGGATTTTGGGGATTTGGGGTTTTCGGGGGTTTTTGGGTGGATTTTGGTGTTTTTGGGGAGGTTTTTGGTATTTTTGGTATTTTTGGGTGGATTTTGGTGTTTTTGGGGAGGTTTTGGGGAGGATTTTGGGGTTTTGGGGATTTGAGGGAGGATTTTGGGTGGATTTTGGTGGTTTTGGGTGTATTTTGGTGCTTTTAGTGTTTTTGGGGAGAATTTTGCGGTTGTTTGTGGTTTTGGGGTGGATTTTGGTGGTTTTGGGTGTATTTTGGTGGTTTTGGTGTTTTTGGGGAGGGTTTTGGGAATTTTGGGGAGGATTTTGGGGTTTTTGGGTGGATTTTGGGGAGGGTTTTGGTGGTTTTGGTGTTTTTGGGATTTTGGGGAGGATTTTGCGGATTTTTTGGGTGTATTTTGGTGTTTTTGGGGAGGGTTTTGGGTGGATTTTGGGATTTTTGGTATTTTTGGGTGGATTTTGGTGTTTTTGGGGAGGTTTTGGGGAGGATTTTGGGGTTTTGGGGATTTGAGGGAGGATTTTGGGTGGATTTTGGTGTTTTTGGTGTTTTGGGGGAGGTTTTTGGTGTTTTGGTGGTTTTGGGTGTATTTTGGGGTTTTTGGTGTTTCTGGGGTGTTTTTGGTGTTTTTGGGGAGGGTTTTGGGTGGATTTGGGGATTTTTGGTGTTTTTGGGTGGATTTTGGTGTTTCTGGGGAGGTTTTTGGGTCCGTACCTGGCCGTGTCGGTGCCCATTGGGGGCGGGCACACCTGGCGCACCTGGCGCACCTGGCGCTCAGGTAAAGGCCCAGCAGGGCCCCGCAGAGCCCCGCCCCCACCCCCAGCAGCGCCCCCAGCAGAGAACAGGAATCGGGCGGGGCTGCACAGGTGAGACAGAGACAGGTGAGAGACAGGTGAGGGACAGGTGAGAGAGAGAGAGACAGGGGAGAGACAGGGGAGAGACAGGTGAGACAGGTGAGAGACATGGACAGGAGAGAGAGAGAGACAGGTGAGAGACAGGTGAGACAGAGACAGGTGAGACAGGTGAGACAGGGGAGACAGGTGAGAGACAGGTGAGGGACAGGTGAGGGACAGGGGAGAGAGAGAGACAGGTGAGATATGGACAGGTGAGAGATGGACAGGTGAGAGACAGGTGAGAAAGAGAGAGACAGGTGAGACATGAACAGGTGAGGGACAGGTGAGGGACAGGTGAGAGATAGGTGAAAGAGAGAGAGAGGTGAGACATGGACAGGTGAGATACAGGTGAGAGTCAGGTGAAATATTGACAGGTGAGAGAGAGAGACAGGTGAGAGACAGGTGAGATATGGACAGGTGAGATATGGACAGGTGAGAGACAGGGGAGACAGGTGAGATATGGACAGGTGAGAGAGACAGGTGAGAGTCAGGTGAGAAAGAGAGAGAGAGGTGAGACATGGACAGGTGAGATACAGGTGAGAGACAGGTGAGATATTGACAGGTGAGAGAGAGAGACAGGTGAGACAGGTGAGACATGGACAGGTGAGAGAGACAGGGGAGAGAGAGGTGAGATGCAGGTGAGACAGGTGAGGTATGGACAGGTGAGAGAGAGAGACAGGTGAGAGACAGGGGAGAGAGAGAGGTGAGATACAGATGAGGGACAGGTGAGACAGGTGAGACAGGTGAAATATGAACAGGTGAGATACAGGTGAGTTATGGACAGGTGAGACAGACAGGTGAGATACAGGTGAGACACATGTGAGATATGGACAGGTGAGATACAGGTGAGTTATGGACAGTGAGGGACAGGTGAGACAGGTGAGAGGTGAGATATGGACAGGTGAGAGACAGAGCGGTGGGACAGACACAGGTGAGACAGGTGAGAGAGAAACAGGTGAGGCAGGTGAGAGATGGACAGGTGAGACAAGTGAGAGACAGGTGAGAGACAGGTGAAATATGAACAGGTGAGACACAGGTGAGAGAGAGAGAGAGGTGAGACATGGACAGGTGAGACAGGTGAGACACAGGTGAGAGACAGGTGAGACATGCACAGGTGAGAGAGAGAAAGAGAGACAGGTGAGACAGGTGAGATATGGATGAGAGACAGGTGAGAGACAGACACAGGTGAGAGATGGACAGTGAGGGACAGGTGAGACAGGATAAGGACAGGTGAGACACACAGGTGAAACAGGTGAGAGAGAAACAGGTGAGAGACAGGTGAGATATGGACAGGTGAGAGAGACAGGTGAGATACAGGTGAGAGAGACAGGTGAGGGACAGGTGAGAGACAGACAGGTGAGACAGGTGAGATACAGGTGAGACAGGATAAGGACAGGTGAGACACAGAGAGGTGGGACAGACAGGTGAGACAGGTGAGAGAGAAACAGGTGAGGCAGGTGAGAGATGGACAGGTGAGACAAGTGAGAGACAGGTGAGAGACAGGTGAAATATGAACAGGTGAGACACAGGTGAGAGAGAGAGACGGGTGAGATATGGACAGGTGAGAGAGAGAAAGAGAGACAGGTGAGACAGGTGAGACAGGTGAAATAGGTGAGATATGGATGAGAGACAGGTGAGAGACAGACACAGGTGAGACACAGGTGAGTTATGGACACTGAGGGACAGGTGAGACAGGTGAGATATGGACAGGTGAGACACAGAGAGGTGGGACAGACACAGGTGAGACAGGTGACACACAGGTAGGACACAGGTGAGAGAGACAGGTGGGAGACACAGGTGAGAGATGGACAGGTGAGGGCAGGTGAGGGATGGACAGGTGAGATACACAGGTGAGGGACAGGTGAGAGAGACACAGGTGAGAGACAGGTGAGACATAGACAGGTGAGATATGGACAGGTGAGGACAGGTGAGACACAGGTGAGATATGGACAGGTGAGACACAGAGAGGTGGGACAGACACAGGTGAGACAGGTGAGAGAGAAACAGGTGAGATACAGGTGAGAGAAACACAGGTGAGACCAACAGGTGAGACAGGTGACGCACAGGTAGGATAGAGGTGAGGGACAGGTGAGATACAGGTGAGTTATGGACACTGAGGGACAGGTGAGACACAGAGAGGTGGGACAGACACAGGTGAGACAGGTGAGAGACAGGTGAGAGACGGACAGGTGAGGGTGAGGGGAAAAGTGAGAGCGGTGGGACAGGTGAGGGATGGACAGGACAGGTGGGACAGGAGATCACAGGTGAGGGATGGACAGGTGAGGACAGGTGAGAGAGGGAGACAGGTGAGACATAGACACAGGTGACACAGGTGAGTTATGGACAGTGAGGGACAGGTGAGACAGGGTAAGGACAGGTGAGACAGGTGAGAGGTGAGATATGGACAGGTGAGACCCAGAGAGGTGGGACAGACACAGGTGAGACAGGTGAGACATGGACAGGTGAGAGAAACACAGGTGAGACCAACAGGTGAGACAGGTGACACACAGGTAGGATACAGGTGAGAGAGACAGGTGAGATATGGACAGGTGAGATATGGACAGGTGAGATAAGGGTGAGAGACACAGGTGAGACATGGACAGGTGAGACACACACAGGTGAGAGACAGGTGAGGGACAGGTGAGGGACAGACAGGTGAGGACAGGTGAGACATGGACAGGTGAGACAGGTGAGAGATGCACAGGTAAGGGACACAGGTGAGACAGGTGAGGGACAGGTGAGGGTGAGGGATGGACAGGTGAGATACAGGTGAGATGCAGACAGGTGAGATATGGACAGGTGGAGACAGGTGAGAGAGACAGGTGAGGGCAGGTGAGGGACAGACAGGTGAAGGACAGGTGAGATACAGACAGGTGAGGGAGGGACAGGTGAGGGACAGGTGAGGGACAGACAGGTGAGATACAGGTGCGATACAGGTGAGATACAGGTGCCCCCCAGCTCCCGCTCACCTGGCGGCTCCTCGCAGGCCACGTTGGCCACCGCACCTGTGCCGCAGGTACCGGGGCGGAGCCGCGGGCACTCGAGCAGCAGCTGCTCCGAGCCCCGGCAGGTGAGCTCGGCCAGGTGAGGCTGCCCCGGCTGGGCCAGGTGAGGCTCGGGGGCCGCCAGGTGAGGCCCCGCAGGTGCGCTGAGGGCGGGGCCGCAGCCCAGCTGCCGGCACAGCACCTGCGCCTCGGGCAGCCCCCAGGTGAGGCCGCACACCTGCAGCCAGGTGCGGTTCAGCAGCACCTGCACCTGCCCCGAGCAGGGCCCGGCCCCGCCCCGCAGCCGCACCTGGGGCGGATCCGCACCTGGGGGGGGGAGATGGGGACAGGTGGGGGCGCCTGGGGGCACCTGGGCACACCTGGGCACACCTGGGCACACCTGGGCACACCTGGGCACACCAAGTGCTCACCTGCCCCACCTGTGCCCTCACCTGTTCTACCTCCCCCCCCTTCCTCCTCCCCCCCCCTTACCTGTCCTCACCTGTCCCCGGTGCTCACCTGAGCTCACCTGCCCCTCACCTGTCCCCTCCTCTTTACCTGTCTCACCTGTCCCCCCTTGTTCTCACCTGTCCCCCTTGTTCTCACCTGTCCCCTCACCTGTCCTGGTGCTCACCTGAGCACACCTGAGCTGTCCCCTCACCTGTGTCCCTGTCTCATCTGAGTCTCACCTGTGCCCTTGTCTCACACCTGTCCCCTCATCTGTCCCCTCACCTGCCCCACCAACCCCTCACCTGTGCCCCTGTCTCACCTGAGCACACCTGAACTGTCCCCTCACCTGTCCCAGGGCTCACCTGTCCCTCACCTGTGCTCACCTGTCCCACCAACCCCTCACCTGAGCTGTCCCCTCACCTGTCCCCCTGTGCTCACCTGTCCCAGTGCTCACCTGTCCCTCACCTGTCCCTGTCCCCTCACCTGAGCCCTCACCTGTCCCCCCTGTCCCACCTGTCCCTCACCTGATCTCACCTGTCCTGGTGCTCACCTGTCCCACCTGAGCTCATCTGAGTCCCACCTGAACCTCACCTGAACCTCACCTGCCCTGGTGCTCACCTGAGCTCACCTGTCCCACCAACCCCTCACCTGTGCCCCAGTGCTCACCTGTCCCTCACCTGTCCCCTCACCTGTCCCGGTGCTCACCTGAGCACACCTGAGCTGTCCCTTCACCTGTGTCCCTGTCTCACCTGTCCCCTCACCTGTGTCCCGTCTCACCTGAGCACACCTGAACTGTCCCCTGTCCCTCACCTGTCCCTCACCTGTCCCCTCACCTGTCCTGGTGCTCACCTGAGCTGTCCCCTCACCTGTCCCCTCACCTGTCCGCTCACCTGTGCCCCGTCTCACCTGTGCTGGTGCTCACCTGTCCCTCACCTGTCCCTCACCTGTCCCTGTGCTCACCTGAGTCTCACCTGTCCCACTGGTCTCACACCTGTCCCAGTGCTCACCTGTCCCTCACCTGTGCTCACCTGCCCCACCAACCCCTCACCTGAGCTGTCCCCTCACCTGTCCCCCTGTCCCTCACCTGTCCCTCACCTGTCCCCGGTCTCACCTGAGCACACCTGAGCTGTCCCCTCACCTGTCCCCTCACCTGTCCCAGTGCTCACCTGTCCCCTCACCTGTCCCCTATACTCACCTGAGTCTCACCTGTCCCCACACCTGTCCCTCACCTGTCCCCTTGTTCTCACCTGTCCCCTCACCTGTCCCCGGTCTCACCTGAGCACACCTGAGCTGTCCCCTGTCTCACCTGTCCCTCACCTGTCCCCCTGTCCCACCTGAGTCTCACCTGTCCCCACACCTGTCCTGATGTTCACCTGAGCACACCTGAGCTCTCCCCTGTCTCACCTGAGTCTCACCTGTCCCACTGGTCTCACACCTGTCCCCTCATCTGTCCCCTCACCTGCCCCACCAACCCCTCACCTGTGCCCCTGTCTCACCTGAGCACACCTGAACTGTCCCCTCACCTGTCCCAGGGCTCACCTGTGCCCTCACCTGTCCCTGGTCTCACCTGAGCACACCTGAGCTGTGCCCTCACCTGTCCCCTCACCTGTCCCCCTGTCCCCTCACCTGTCCCCTCCCTCACCTGTCCCCTGTCTCACCTGTCCCCTCACCTGTCCCCTCACCTGTCCCCCCGGTCTCACCTGAGCACACGGCGCCGGCGTCCTCGCCGTGCCCGCAGTCGTGCTGTCCCCAGGTGTGCAGGGCGCACCTGGCCAAGGTGAGCTCCTCACCTGTGCAGTGCGTCCCGTCCAGCCAGATCGGCCCCGCCCCTTCCCCGAAGTGGGCGTGGCCAGGGGCGGCCAGGGCGGAGCCGCAGCCCAGGGAGCGGCAAATCACCTGAGGGGGGGAGGGGACAGGTGAGACTGGGCGGGGGGGGGACAGGTGGGGACAGGTGGGGACAGGTGTGTCCCAGGTGTGTCTCAGGTGTCCCCAGGTGTGTCTCAGGTGTGTCCCACATGTCCCCAGGTGTGTCCCAGGTGAGCCCAGGTGTGTCTCAGGTGTGGCCCCATCCCCAGGTGTGTCCCCAGGTGTCCCAGGTGTGTCCCAGGTGTGTCCCAGGTGTGTCCCCAGGTGTGTCCCCAGGTGTCCCCAGGTGTGTCCCAGCTGTCCCAGGTGTGCCCCAGGTGTGTCCCAGGTGTGTCCCAGGTCTCACCTGTGCATCCACCATGTCCCAGGTGTTTCCCTATCCCCAGGTGTGTCCCAGGTGTGTCCCCAGGTACCCCCACCTGTCCCAGGTGTGTCCCCATCCCCAGGTGTGTCCCACCTGTCCCAGGTGTGTCCCAGGTGTGTCCCAGGTGTGTCCCCAGGTGTGTCCCACCTGTCCCAGGTGTGTCCCCAGGTGTGCCCCACCTATCCCCAGGTGTGCCCCAGGTGTGTCCCCATCCCCAGGTGTGTCCCCAGGTGTTTCCCCAGGTGTGTCCCCATCCCCAGGTGTGTCCCAGGTGTGTCCCTGGTCTCACCTGTGCGTCCGCCATGTCCCAGGTGTGTCCCCATCCCCAGGTGTGTCCCCAGGTGCCCCCCCCCGGTCTCACCTGTGCGTCCGCCATGTCCCAGGTGTCGTCGCAGACCGAGCCCCACCTGTTCCTGTGCAGCACCTCCACCCTGCCCACGCACCTGGAGGAGCCGTTCACCAACCGCACCTGGGGGCACACCTGGGGTCACCTGGGGACACCTGGGGGCACACCTGGGGGCACCTGGGGACAGGTGGGGACAGCTGGGGACAGGTGGGGACACACCTGGGGGCACCTGGGGACAGGTGGGGACACCTGAGGGGAATCTGGGCACACCTGGGGACAGGTGGGGTCAGCTGGGGTCAGCTGGGGACACACCTGGGGACAGGTAGGGGCACACCTGAGGGGAATCTGGGTGCACCTGGGCACACCCAGGGCCTTACCTTCAACCGATCCTGGGCGTGCACCTGCGGCTCCACCTGGGGCTGCACCTGGGGCTGCACCTGTGGCTGCACCTGGGGCTGTACCTGGGGATTCACCTGAGGTTGCACCTGTGCCGTTACCTGAGGATTCACCTGTGGCTGCACCTGGGGCTGCACCTGTGGCGTTTCCTGCAGCAGGGGATCAGCACCTGTGGGGGAGGGAAAGGTGGGAGTGGCACACCTGGGCACACCTGGGAACACCTGGGCACACCTGGGGGCACCTGGGGGCACCTGGGCATGCTCACCTGAGCACACCTGTCCACACCTGCACACACCTGTCCATACCTGCACACCTGCACACACCTGTCCGTGCTCACCTGCACACACCTGCTCAAATCTGTCCATGCCTCACCTGCAGGCTCACCTGCACACACCTGCACTCACCTGTCCGTGCTCACCTGTCCGTGCTCACCTGCACACACCTGTCCATACCTGCGCACACCTGTCCACACCTGTCCGTGCTCACACCTGTCCATGCACACACCTGTCCATACCTGCACACACCTGAGCACACCTGTCCATACCTGCACACACCTGAGCACACCTGTGCAGTCTCACCTGCCCATGTCTCACCTGTCCAGTCACAGCTGTCCACACCTGCACACACCTGACTCCACTCACCTGCACAGCGCACACCTGAGCACACCTGCACACACCTGTCCATACCTTCACACCTGTCCATGCTCTCCTGTCCCTGTCCGTGCCTCACCTGCACACACCTGTCCATGCACACACCTGCGCACACCTGTCTCACCTGTCCGTGCTCACACCTGTCCATGCACACACCTGCCCATGTCTCACCTGCACACACCTGTCCATGCTCACACACCTGTCTGTGCTCACCTGCACACTGCACACCTGCACACACCTGTCCATACCTGCACACACCTGTCCATGCACACACCTGTCAATGCTCACACCTGTCCATACCCGCACACACCTGTCTGTGCTCACCTGTCCATGTCTCACCTGTGCAGCGCACACCTGAGCACACCTGTCCAGTCACACCTGCCCACACCTGCGCACACCTGTCTGTGCTCACCTGCGCACTGCGCACACCTGTCCGTGCTCACACCTGTCCCTGCTCTCACCTGTCCGTGCTCACCTGCACACACCTGTCCATACCTGCACACACCTATCCATGCGCACACCTGCACACACCTGTCCCTGCTCACACGCCTGTCCGTGTCTCACCTGTCTCACCTGTCCATATCTCACCTGCGCAGATCACACCTGCGTCCTCCCCATGGTGGCAGTTGTGCTGGCCCCAGGGGCGGGCGGGGCAGCTCCGCAGCTCCGCCTCCCACCCTCCGCAGGTGACGTCATCGAGCCAGACGGGGCCCTCACCTGGCCCGAACTCACCTGAGCCGGGCAGGGCGCGCAGGGCGGGGCCGCAGCGCACCTGGCGGCAGGTGACGCGCGCGGCCGCCAGGTCCCAGGTGTCGTCGCACACCGAGCCCCACCTGCCCGCGTGGAACACCTCGACGCGCCCCGCGCACCTGTGCGGGCCCCCGGCCAGGCGCACCTGGCCCTCCCGATAGGGCTCACCTGCGCACACGGCGGGGACAGGTGAGCGCACCTGGGCGCACCATGGGGACAGGTGAGCTCACCTGGGCGCTCAATGGGGCTCACCTGGGTGCTCAATGGGGACAGGTGAGCTCAGGTGGGCACCCAGCAGGGACAGGTGAGCTCACCTGGGTGCCCAGCAGGGACAGGTGAGCTCAGGTGGGCGTGCCCAGGATTCACTTGGGCACCCAATAGGGACAGGTGAGGTCACCTGGGCGCCCAATGGGGCTCACCTGGGGGTGTCCGGTTCTTACCTGAGGGGTCTGGGGTCGCACCTGGGGAACAGAGAACAGGTGAGCGCACCTGGGCGCTGCAGCAGCACCTGGGCAGCCAATGGGGCTCACCTGGGCACCCAATGGCCACAGGTGAGCTCAGGTGGGCGTGCCCGGGATTCACCTGGGCGCCCAATGGGGACAGGTGAGCTCACCTGGGGGTGTCAGGAGCTCACCTGAGGGTTCCTGGCTCGCACCTGGGGGCACACCTGGAACGCGGAACGGGGACAGGTGAGCTCAGGTGGGTGCCCAATGGGGACAGGTGAGCTCACCTGGGTGCTCAATGGAGCTCACCTGGGCACCCAACAGGGACAGGTGAGCTCACCTGGGGGTGTCAGGAACTCACCTGAGGGTTCCGGGCTTGCACCTGGGGGCACACCTGGAACGCGGAACGGGGACAGGTGAGCTCACCTGGGCACTCCAGGGCCTCACCTGGGCACCCAACAGGGACAGGTGAGCTCACCTGGGCACCAGGTGAGGCCGCCAGAGCCTCAGGTGTGGGGAGCCAGGAGGTCACACCTGAGCCCCTCCCCCTCACCTGAGCCCCTCCCCCCTCACCTGAGCCCCTCCCCCCCTCACCTGAGCCCCTCCCCCCTCTCACCTGAGCCCCTCCCCCCTCTCACCTGAGCCCCGCCCCCCACTCACCTGAGCCCCTCCCCCCACTCACCTGAGCCCCTCCCCCCACTCACCTGAGCCCCTCCCCCCTCTCACCTGAGCCCCTCCCCCCTCACCTGAGCCCCTCCCCCACTCACCGCAGAGCCCCCACAGGTGCAGGAGCAGCCCCAGGTGAGCCCCCAGGTGAGCGGGGCCCCCAATCCTCATGGCAGGTGAGGGCAGGTGGGCTCAGGTGGGCTCAGGTGGGCTCAGGTGGGGTCTCAGGAGAGGCTGAGCTGGAGCACAGGTAAAGGGGGATGGGACAGGTGAGGACCAGGACAGGTAAAGGGGGATGGGACAGGTGAGGGTCCCCCCAATGGTTTAGGATCCCCCCCACCACACCTGAGCCAGGTGTCCAACCCCAGGTGTGTCCCCACACCCAGGTGACCCCAGGTACCCCAATGTCCCCCCAGGTGTGCCCAGGTGTCCCTCAGGTGTCCCAGGTGTACCCAGGTGTGTCCCCAGGTGTCCCCATGTCCCCCCAGGTGTGTCCAGGTGCCCCCAGGTGTCCCTCACCTGTCCCCAGGTGTCCCTCAGGTGTCCCAGGTGTACCCAGGTGTCCCCAGGTGTCCCTCACCTGTCCCTCTCAGGTGTCCCATGTCCCCCCAGGTGTGTCCCAGGTGTCCCTCAGGTGTCCCCATGTCCCCCCAGGTGTCCCTCACCTGTCCCCAGGTGTCCCCCCCCAGGTGTTCCCATGTCCCTCCCCAGGTGTCCCTCACCTGTCCCCAGGTGTTCCTCACCTGTTTTTTTCTCTCCCCCCTTTCCCCTCTCAGCTGTTTCTGTTCCGTTCCCGCTGAGGCTCTGACGCAACCGCGCCCCGCCCCCCGTCAGACCCCGCCCCCCGCCCCTCCCCCGGGGTCACGGCGGGGTCAGATGAGGGGGGGGGGAGGGGCGGGGTCAGATGAGGGGAGGGGCGGAGTCAGCTGGAGAGGGGCGGGGTCACATTGGAGAAGGGGTGGGGTCAGCTGGGGAGAGGCGGGGCTGCAATGGGGCGGGGTCAGCTGGGGTGGGCGGAGTCACGGAGGGGGCAGAGGACAAGGGGGCGGGGTCACGTGGGAGAAGGGGCGGGGTCAGCTGGAGTGAGGGGCGGGGCCACCCGGGGAGGGGCGGGGTCACAGAGGAGGGGCGGGGTCACTTGGGGGGAAAGGGGCGGGGTCACCCGATGGAGGGGCGGGGTCACGTGGCAGGGGTCAGGTGGGCGGGGTCTCGGGGAGTTGGGGGCGGGGTCTCGGGGAGTTGGGGGCGGGGTCTCGGGGAGTTGGGGGCGTGGTCTCGGCGCTCACCTGCGGCCATGGCGGCTCCAGGTGCTCGGGGGGGGCTCGCGGGGCTCACCTGGGGCCTCCTGGGGCTGCTGCACCTGGGCGGTGAGTGACGTCATCGGGGGGGGCGGGGCTTAGCCCAAACCTGGGGGATTCTCGCCCAAAAAATTCGGGGATTTTAGCCCAAAAAATTCGGGGATTTTACCCCAAAATTGGGGGATTCTAGCCCCAAAATTGGGGGATTTTAGCCCAAAATTGGGGGATTTTAGCCCCAAATTGAGGGATTTTTAGCCCCAAAATTGGGGGATTTTAGCCCAAAATTGGGGGATTCTCGCCCAAAAAATTCGGGGATTTTAGCCCAAAATTGGGGGAATTTTTAGCCCAAAAAATTTGGGGATTTTAGCCCAAAATTGGGGGATTTTAGCCCAAAAAACTGGGGGATTTTAGCCCAAAAATTTCGGGGATTTTACCCCAAAAATTTCAGGGATTTTACCCCAAAATTGGGGGATTCTAGCCCAAAAAATTCGGGGATTTTAGCCCAAAACGGGGGGATTTTAGCCCAAAATTGGGGGGATTTATCCTAAAAAAATCAGGGATTTTATGCCCAAATTTCGGGGAGGGGGGTTACGAAAAAAACTGGGGGATTTTATCCCAAAATTCGGGGATTTTATCCCAAAAAATGTAGGGATTTCATCCCCAAAATTGGGGGATTTTATTCAAAAAAATTCAGAGCTTCTATCCCAAAATTGGAGGGATTTATCCCAAAAAATTTAGGGATTTGCGCCCAAAATTTGGGGATTTAATCCCAAAATATTTGGGAATTTTATTCCAAAAATTGGGGGCTTTACCCAAAAATTCGGGAATTTTATCCCAAAATTGGGGGGATTTATCCCAAAAAAAATTCGGGGGTTTTACTCCAAAATTTGAGAATTTTATCCCAAAATTGGGGGGATTTATCCCAAAATATTTGGGAATTTTATTCCAAAATTGGGGATTTATCCCCCCCAAAAAAAAAATTCAGAGATTTTATCCCAAAATTGGGTGATTCCATCCCCAAAAATTCAGGAATTTTATCTCAAAAATTTCGGGAAATTTTTTCCCCCCCAAAAAAATTCCGGATTTGGGGCCAAAATTCAGGGATTTTATTCCAAAAAAAATCCGTATTTCATCCCAAAATTGGGGAACTTTATTTTTAAAAAATTCAGGATTTGACCCCAAAATTCGAGGATTTTATCCCAAAATTCCATTTTTTTTTTTCCACCACCAAAATTCTCTCTTTTTTTCCCAAAATTCCCCTTTTTTTTGCCCCCCCCCCCATTCCCCTCCCTCCTCCCCTTCTCCAAATTCCGGGAATTTCCCTTTTCCCGCCCATTTTTCCCGGGAATTCCGCCCCGCCCCCGCCCTTGGCTCCCGATCGATTTTTGGGGGCAAATTCCGCGATTTTGGGGCCCCCGCGCGACCTTCGGCCCCTCCCGGATCCCGAATTCCCGAAATTCCCAGAATTTCCCAGAATTCCCCAATTCCCCCTCCCCCTTTTCCCCCAAATTTTCCCGATTTTTTTCCCAAATTTTCCCAAATTTTCCCCATTTTTCTCTTCCCTTCCCCCACTTTCCGCCTTTTTCCTCGATTTTATCCCCAAAATTTTCCCCGATTTTTCCCAAATTTTCCTCATTTCTCCCAATTTTTCTCCTCCCTTCCCCCACTTTTCCCCCTTTTCCTTCAATTTTCCCCCAATTTTCCCCAATGTTTTCTCATTTTCTTCTTTTTTTCTCATTTTCCCCCATTTTCTTTTATTTTTCCCAATTTTTCTCCCCCTTTCCCCACATTTCCCCAATTTTCCTGATTTTTCCCAATTTTCTTCTTTAATTCCCCCATTTTTCCCATTTTTCCTCAATTTTCCCCCAAAATTTCCCAATTTTTCTCCTCTCTTCCCCCATTTTCCCCCTTTTTCCTCGATTTTCTCCCCAAAATTCCTCAGATTTTCCCCTTTTTTCCCCATTTCCCCCCAATTTTCCCACATTTTTCCTCTCCTTTTTTCTCCACATTTTCCCTAATTTTTCCCCAATTTTCCCCTTCCCCTTTTGCCCCAATTTTTTCAAAATTTCCAAAAAATTCCCACTTTTTTCCCCCTTTCCCCCAAACTTTCCCAATTTTCCCTCCTTTTCCCCATTTTCCCCGATTTTCACAACTTTTCCCTATTTTTTCCTCGTTTTCCCCATTTTCCCCATTTTTCTCCTCTCTTCCCCCACTTTTCCCGATTTTCCTGCATTTTCCCTTTTTTCTCCTTCTTTTTCCCGCTTCTCCCACATTTTCCCCATTTTCCCTCCCTTTTTTCCCATTTTTTCCCCAATTTTCCCCCAAATTTTTCCCCATTTCCCTCCTTTTTTTGCCCCATTTTTCCTCCCAATTTCTCCCAAATTTTCTCCTCCTTTTCCCCAAATTTTCCCGATTTTCCCCCAAATTCTTGGCTTCCCCCATTCCCATTTCCCCCCTTTTTTTTTTCAAATTTTTCCCCCAATTTTTCCCAATTTTTCACCTCCTTTTTCCCAGATTTCCCCACAATTTTTTCCCACTTTTTCCCCAATTTTTCTCCTCCCTTTTCCCCCCCAATTTTCCCCAAATTTTCTCCTCCTTTTCCCCAAATTTCCATGATTTCTCCCCGAATTTTTTCCCACTTTCACCCCAATTTCCCCCCCTTTTTTCCCCAAATTTCCCGATTTTCCCACATTTTCTTCTCTTCACTAAATTTTCCCAATTTTCCCAAACTTTCTCCTCCCTTTTCCCCACATTTCCCCAAATTTTCCCCACTTTTCCTCAATTTTCCTCGATTTCCCCAAATTTTCCCAATTTTCCCAATTTTCTTCTCCCTTTTCCCTCATTTTCCCAATTTCTCCCAATTTTCCTCAAATTTTCCCCGATTTCCCCAAATTTTCCCAATTTTTCTTCTCCCTTTCCCCATTTTTTTCCCCTTTTCCCTCTTTTTTCCCCGTTTTCCCTCCCTCCTTCCATTCCCCCAAACCCCCTCACCTGTCCATGCCCACCTGTGCCCACCTGAGCTCACCTGGACTCACCTGTCCCTCACCTGTGCCCACCTGGGCACACCTGGACTCACCTGTGCTCACCTGTCCCTTTCCCCACCCCTCCCCCACCTCACCTGTCCTTTCTCTTTCCCACAGGTGTGCTGTGCTCAGGTGAGTCCATACAGGTGTGCCCAGGTGAGCATGGACAGGTGTGCACAGGTGAGTCCAGGTGTGCACAGGTGAGCACAGGTGTGCCCAGGTGAGTTCTGACCAGGTGAGTCCAGGTGTGCCCAGGTGAGCATGGACAGGTGTGCACAGGTGAGCCCAGGTGAGTCTGACCAGGTGAGTCCAGGTGTGCATAGGTGAGCATGGACAGGTGTACACAGGTGAGTCTGACCAGGTGTGCACAGGTATGGACAGTAGAGTTCAGGTGAATACAGGTGTGCACAGGTGTGCATGGACAGGTGAGCACAGGTGAGTCCAGGTGTGCACAGGTGTGCATGGACAGGTGAGCACAGGTGAGTCCAGGTGTGCACAGGTGTGCATGGACAGGTGTGCTCAGGTGAGTCTGACCAGGTGAGTCCAGGTGAGTCCAGATGAGTCCAGGTGTGCACAGGTGAGTCTGACCAGGTGTGCACAGGTGAGCATGGACAGGTGTGCACAGATGAGTCCAGGTGTGCACAGGTGAGCATGGACAGGTGTGCACAGGTGAGTCTGAACAGGTGTGCTCAGGTATGGACAGGTGAGCACAGATGCATCTGAACAGGTGTGCACAGGTGAGCAGGGACAAATTTACACAGATGTGCCACAGGTGAGTCTGACCAGGTGTGCCCAGGTGTGCACAGATGTGCATGGACAGGTGCGCAGAGGTGAGTTGAGGTGAGCAGGGACAGGTGTGCTCAGGTGCGCTATGTGCAGGTGAGTGCGGGCATGTGAGTCTGGACAGGTGTGCACAGGTGAGCAGGGACAGCCACAGCTGTGTGCAGGTGATGCACCTGGGCACACCTGGCCACACCCATTGCACACCTGGGCACACCTGGCCACACCTGGCCACACCCATTGCACACCCATTGCACACCTGGGCACACCTGGGCACACCTGGCCACACCCATTGCACACCTGGCCACACCCATTGCGCACCTGTGCATGCACACCTGGCCAGGGGGGTGGGGCTCAGCACCTGCGCAGGCCCCATGGCCACACCTGCCCAGGTGAGGCCTCAACACCTGCCCAGGTGCCCCCAGTCCCCATTGGGTGCCCAGGTGAGCTCACCTGTGCCCGTTCCGCGTTCCAGGTGTGCCCCCAGGTGAGGCCCTGCTGGGCTCAGGTGCCACCCCGGAACCCTCAGGTGAGAACATGGCGCCCACAGGTGAGCTCCTGACACCCCCAGGTGCGCTCACCTGTCCCCATTGGGCGCCCAGGTGAGCCCCATTGGGTGCCCAGGTGAGCTCACCTGTCCCTGTTGGGCGCCAACCTGAGCTCACCTGTCCCCGTTCTGCGTTCCAGGTGTGCCCCCAGGTGTAAGCCCGGAACCCTCAGGTGAGTTCCTGACACCCCCAGGTGAGCTCACCTGTCCCCATTGGGCGCCCAGGTGAATCCTGGGCACGCCCCCCTGAGCTCACCTGTCCCCATTGGGTGCCCAGGTGCTGCTGCTGCAGCGCCCAGGTGAGCTCACCTGTTCTGTGTTCCTCAGGTGTGACCCCAGACCCCTCAGGTAAGAACCGGACACCCCCAGGTGAGCCCCGTTGGGTGCCCAGGTGAGCTCACCTGTCCCCATTGGCTGCCCAGGTGAATCCTGGGCACGCCCACCTGAGCTCACCTGTCCCTGCTGGGCACCCAGGTGAGCCCTTGGCGTGCCCAGGTGAGCTCACCTGTCCGCATTCTGCGTTCCAGGTGTGCCCCCAGGTGCAAGCCCGGAACCCTCAGGTGAGCTCCTGACACCCCCAGGTGAGCTCACCTGTCCCCATTGGGCGCCCACCTGAGCTCACCTGTCCCCATTGGGTGCTCAGGTGAGCCCTTTGTGTGCCCAGGTGAGCTCACCTGTCCCTATTGGGTGCCCAGGTGAGCTCCATTGAGCACCCAGGTGAGCCCCGTTGTGCGCCCAGGTGCGCTCACCTGTCCCCGCCGTGTGCGCAGGTGAGCCCTATCGGGAGGGCCAGGTGCGCCTGGCCGGGGGCCCGCACAGGTGCGCGGGGCGCGTCGAGGTGTTCCACGCGGGCAGGTGGGGCTCGGTGTGCGACGACACCTGGGACCTGGCGGCCGCGCGCGTCACCTGCCGCCAGGTGCGCTGCGGCCCCGCCCTCTGGGCGCCGGGCGGGGCGCAGTTCGGCGAGGGGGCGGGGCCCATCTGGCTGGACGGGCTCAGGTGCGAGGGCAGCGAGGCTCACCTGGGCCAGTGCGCCGGGCACACCTGGGGACAGCACAGGTGCAACCACGCCGAGGACGCCGGAGCCGCCTGCGCAGGTGAGGGCGGGGGAGGGCAGGGGAGCTGTGCCACACCTGTGCCCAGGTAACCCAGAACCCCTCACCTGTCCCACACCCCACACCTGTGCCCAGGTAACCCTGACCTCCTCACCTGTCCCTCACCTGTCCTGTCCCACACCTGTCCCACACCTGTGCCCAGGTAACCCTGCCCCCCCCACCTGTCCCAGGTGACCCCCAGGTAACCCTGCCCCCCCCACTCACCTGTCCCTCACCTGTCCCTGGTAGCCCCCAGGTGACCCCCTCCAGGTAACCCTGCCCCCCACACCTGTCCTGTCCCTCACCTGTGCCCAGGTAGCCCCCAGGTAACCCTGACCCCTCACCTGTCACTCACCTGTGCCCAGGTAACCCCCAAGTAACCTTGACCCCTCACCTGTGCCCAGGTAACCCTGCCCCCCCCAAACACCTGTCCTGTCCCTCACCTGTCCCAGGTAACTCCCCCAGGTGCCCCTGACCCCACACCTGTCCCTCACCTGTCCCCAGGTAACCCTGACCCCCTCACCTGCCCCTCACCTGTCCCTCTCATTCCCTCACCTGTGCCCAGGTGCCCCCAGGTAACTCCCCCAGGTGCCCCCAGGTGACCCTGACCCCACACCTGCCCCTCACCTGTGCCCAGGTGCCACCCTCAGGTGCCCCTGACCCCTCACCTGTCCCCAGGTAACCCTGACCCCTCACCTGTGCCCAGGTAATTCCCCCAGGTAACCCCCCCCAGGTAACCCTGACCCCTCACCTGCCCCTCACCTGTGCCCAGGTGCCCCTGACCCCCTCACCTGTCCCCAGGTGCCCTCAGGTGCCCCTGACCCCCTCACCTGTGCCCAGGTGCCGCCCCCAGGTGCCCCTGACCCCTCACCTGTGCCCAGGTAACCCCCAGGTAACCCTGACCCCACACACCTGTCCCACACCTGTGCCCAGGTAACTCCCCCAGGTGCCCCCAGGTAACCCTGACCCCCTCACCTGCCCCACACCTGCCCCCAGGTGCCCCCAGGTGCCTCCCTCAGGTGCCCCCAGGTAACTCCCCCAGGTGCCCCTGACCCCCTCACCTGTGCCCAGGTGCCTCCCTCAGGTGCCCCTGACCCCCTCACCTGTGCCCAGGTGCCTCCCTCAGGTGCCCCTGACCCCCTCACCTGTGCCCAGGTGCCCCCAGGTAACCCCCAGGTGCCCCTGACCCCCTCACCTGTGCCCAGGTGCCTCCCTCAGGTGCCCCCCCCTCCGTGTCCCCGCAGAGTCGTCGGTGCCGGCCCCGCCCCGGCTGCGTCTCTCAGGTGCGCCCGACAGGTGCGCGGGGCGGGTGGAGGTGCTGCGGGCGCACCTGTGGGGCTCCGTCTGCGACGACGCCTGGGGCCTGCGCCAGGCCCAGGTGCTCTGCGCTCACCTGGGCTGCGGCCCCGCCCTGGAGGCGCCAGGTGCGGCCAGGTACGGCCGGGGGGAGGGGCCCATCTGGCTCGACGACGTCACCTGCACGGGGGAGGAGCTCGACTTCTTCAGGTGCGGGCACCGCCCGTGGGGAGAGCACAACTGCCACCACGGGGAGGACGCAGGTGTGATCTGTGCAGGTGAGATATGGACAGGTGAGACACGGACAGGTGTGCACAGGTGAGATAGGGACAGGTGAGCACAACTGCCACCATGGGGAGGACGCAGGTGTGATCTGCACAGGTGAGACATGGACAGGTGTGATATGGACAGGTGAGACACACCTGGGGGCAGCACAACTGCCACCACGGGGAGGACGCAGGTGTGATCTGCGCAGGTGAGACATGGACAGGTGAGCACGGACAGGTGTGATCTGCGCAGGTGAGATATGGACAGGTGTGTGCAGGTGAGATATGGACAGGTGTGCACAGGTGAGACATGGACGGTGTGATACACCTGGGGCAGCACAACTGCCACCACGGGGAGGACGCAGGTGTGATCTGCGCAGGTGAGACATGGACAGGTGAGCACAGGGACAGGTGTGTGCAGGTGAGACAGGTGAGATACACCTGGGGGTGAGCACAACTGCCACCATGGGGAGGACGCAGGTGTGATCTGTGCAGGTGAGACATGGACAGGTGAGCACGGACAGGTGTGCACAGGTGAGATAGGGACAGGTGAGCACAACTGCCACCACGGGGAGGACACAGGTGTCATCTGCGCAGGTGAGACACGGACAGGTGTGTGCAGGTGAGACAGGGACAGGTGAGCATAGGTGAGATATGGACAGGTGTGCGTGCAGGTGTGATATGGACAGGTGAGATATGGACAGGTGAGACAGGTGAGATACACCTCAGGGGAGCACAACTGCCACCACAGGGAGGATGCAGGTGTGGTGTGTGCAGGTGAGTGAGCACAGGTGTGCACAGGTGAGACAGGGACAGGTGAGCACAGGTGAGACAGGTGAGGCACGGACAGGTGAGATACACCTGGGGCAGCACAACTGCCACCACGGGGAGGATGCAGGTGTGGTGTGGGCAGGTGAGTGAGCACAGGTGTGATATGGACAGGTGTGTGTGCAGGTGAAACAGGGACAGGTGAGACAGGTGAGACAAGACATGGACAGGTGTGTGTGCAGGTGTGCACAGGTGACACAGGACAGGTGAGACAGGACAGGTGCGCACAGGTGAGACACGGACAGGTATGTGCAGGTGTGCACAGGTGAGCAGGGACAGGTGAGCACATACAGGTGTGCACAGGTGTGATATGGACAGGTGTGCATGGGTGAGGTGTGCACAGGTGTGCACAGGTGTGCACAGGTGAGCAGGCACAGCTGAGCCACGGACAGGTGTGCATGGGTGTGGTGTGCACAGGTGAGCACATACAGGTGTGCACAGGTGTGATATGGACAGGTGAGAGAGGTTTGCGCAGGTGAGCAGGGACAGGTGAGATATGGACAGGTGAGCACATACAGGTGTGCACAGGTGTGCACAGGTGTGATACGGACAGGTGTGCATGGGTGAGGTGAGCACAGGTGAGCACAGGTGTCTGCTCAGGTGAGCCATGCGCAGGTGATGTGGGAGCTCCTGCAACGCGAGCCTCACCTGTCCCACAGGTAACCCCAGCCCAGGTGAGCCTCACCTGTCCCTGTCCCTCACCTGTCCCACAGGTAACCCCAGCCCAGGTGAGCCTCACCTGTCCCTGTCCCTCACCTGTGGCCGCTCCCTCACCTGTCCCTGTCCCTCACCTGTCCCCGTCCTTCACCTGTCCATGTCTCCCAGGTACCCCCAGCCCAGGTGAGCCTCACCTGTGGCCGTTCCCTCACCTGTCTGTGTCCCCGCAGGTGAGCCCGGCTCAGGTGCGGTGCGGCTGGCGGCCGGGCCTCACCTGTGCGCAGGTAGGGTGGAGGTGCTGCACGAGGGGCGCTGGGGCAGCGTCTGCGACCGCGGCTGGGACCTGAGCGACGCCCAGGTGAGCACGGGGGGGGACAGGTGAGGGCAGGTGAGCATGGGGGTGGGGCCTGAGAGATGCCCAGGTGAGCACAGGTGGGACAGGTGAGCATGGGGGGGGGACAGGTGAGGACAGGTGGGGACAGGTGAGGGCAGGTGGGACAGGTGAGGTGGTAGGTGGGGCCTGAGCAACGCCCAGGTGAGCACAGGTGGGACAGGTGAGGTGGGGGGGGAACAGGTGAGCATGGGGGGGACAGGTGGGGGACAGGTGAGCACAGGGGGGAAGGACAGGTGAGCACGGGGGTGGGGCCTGAGAGATGCCCAGGTGAGCACGGGGGGGGGGGGACACGGACAGGTGAGCACAGGTGGGGACAGGTGAGTTCAGGTGAGTCCCTGGTGTCCCTCAGGTGCGTTTGAGGTCACTCAGGTGCGTTTGCAGCTCAGGCAGGTGCGTTACCTGCCCCAGGTGTGTTTAAGGTGACTCAGGTGTCATTACCTGCCCCCAGGTGTGTTTGTATCTCACCCAGGTGTATTTACCTGCTCCCTCAGGTGTATTTATCTGTCCCCCAGATTTGTTTAAGGTCACTCAGGTGTGTTACCTGTCCCAGGTGTGTTTAGGGTCACCCAGGTGTGTTACCTGTCCCCCAGGTGCTGTGCCACCCAGGTGTGTGTGTGCAGCTCACTCAGGTGTATTTACCTGTCCCCCAGGTGTGTGTGTATCTCACCCAGGTGTGTTACCTGTCCCGCAGGTGGTGTGCCGCCAGGTGGGCTGTGTGTATCTCACACAGGTGTATTTAGGGTCACTCAGGTGTGTTTACCTGTCCCCCAGGTGTGTTTAGGGTCACCCAGGTGTATTTACCTGTCCCGCAGGTGGTGTGCCGCCAGGTGTATTTAGGGTCACACAGGTGTATTTACCTGTATCCAGGTGTGTTTAAGGTGACTCAGGTGTGTTACCTGTCCCAGGTGTGTTTGTAGCTCACCCAGGTGTATTTACCTGTCCCGCAGGTGTATTTAGGGTCTCTCAGGTGTGTTTAGGGTCTCTCAGGTGTGTTACCTGTCCCGCAGGTGGTGTGCCGCCAGGTGGGCTGTGTGTATCTCACACAGGTGTAGTTACCTGTCTCTCAGGTGTGTTACCTGTCCCCCAGGTGTGTTCAATGTCTCTCAGGTGTATTTACCTGTCCCGCAGGTGGTGTGCCGCCAGGTGGGCTGTGTGTATCTCACTCAGGTGTAGTTACCTGTCCCCCAGGTGTGTTCAATGTCACTCAGGTGTGTTACCTGTCCCACAGGTGGTGTGCCGCCAGGTGTATTTAGGGTCTCTCAGGTGTGTTACCTGTCCCCCAGGTGTGTTCAATGTCACCCAGGTGTGTTACCTGTCCCGCAGGTGGTGTGCCGCCAGGTGGGCTGTGTGTATCTCACTCAGGTGTAGTTACCTGTCCCCCAGGTGTATTTACCTGTCACTCAGGTGTGTTACCTGTCCCGCAGGTGGGCTGTGTGTATCTCACCCAGGTGTGTTACCTGTCCCGCAGGTGGTGTGCCGCCAGGTGTATTTAGGGTCACTCAGGTGTGTTTACCTGTCCCCCAGGTGTATTTAGGGTCTCTCAGGTGCATTTACCTGTCCCGCAGGTGGTGTGCCGCCAGGTGGGCTGTGTGTATCTCACACAGGTGTATTTACCTGTCCCACAGGTGTGTTTAATGTCTCTCAGGTGTGTTACCTGTCCCGCAGGTGGTGTGCCGCCAGGTGTATTTAGGGTCACTCAGGTGTGTTCAATGTCTCTCAGGTGTGTTTACCTGTCCCCCAGGTGTGTTTAGGGTCTCTCAGGTGTGTTACCTGTCCCGCAGGTGGTGTGCCGCCAGGTGGGCTGTGGGCGGGCCCTGTCGGCGCCGGGCGGGGCGCGGTTCGGGCGGGGCTCGGGGCAGGTGTGGCTCAGTGACCTCACCTGCGCGGGCAGCGAGCGGCACCTGGGGCAGTGCCCCGCCCCCCCCTGGGGCAACAACACCTGCGGGCACCAGCGCGACGCGGGCGTGGAGTGCGCAGGTGAGCACGGACAGGTGAGGGGGGGAGACAGGTGGGGACAGGTGAGCATGGACAGGTGAGGGCGGGGGGAACAGGTGAGCATGGACAGGTGATGGCGGGGGGGACAGTGGAGACAGGTGAGCACGGACAGGTGAGGGCAGGGGGGACAGGTGGGGACAATGGGGACAGGTGAGCACAGACAGGTGAGAACAGGTGAGCATGGAAAGGTGAGGGCAGGAGGGGACAGGTGGGGACAGGTATGGACAGGTGAGCATGGACAGGTGGGGACAATGGGGACAGGTGAACACAGACAGGTGAGGGCAGGGGGGACAGGTAGGCACAGGCAGGTGAGAACAGGTGAGCACGGACAGGTGAGCATGGACAGGTGGGGACAATGGGGACAGGTGAGGGCAGGTGAGCACAGTCAGAATAGGTATGGACAGGTGAGCACGGACAGGTGAGGGCGGGTGAGAATGGACAGGTGAGGGCAGGTGAGAACAGTCAGAATAGGTATGGACAGGTGAGAACGGACAGGTGAGGGTGGGGGGGACAGGTGGGGTCGGGTATGGACAGGTGAGCATGGACAGGTGAGGGTGGGGGGGACAGGTGGGCATGGACAGGTGAGGACAGGTGAGCAGGGACAGGTGAGCAGGGACAGGTGAGGACAGGTGAGCATGGGCAGGGGGGCACAGGTACAGACAGGTGGGCAGGGACAGGTGAGAACAGGTGAGGGTGGGTACGGACAGGTGAGCTCAGGTGAGCAGGGACAGGTGGGCACAGATAGGGACAGGTGAGCAGGGACAGGTGTGTGCAGGTGTGCTCAGGTGAGCAGGGACAGGTGTGCTCAGGTGAGGGGGTGGGGCACGGCTCTGCTGTGAGGTGTCCCTTACCTGCCTGCACCTGTCCTCCATCCTCACCTGGCGCCACCCATCCCCTTGCCCCTGTAGCCCCACCCACACCCTCACCTGTCCGTCCCTCACCTGTCACCTGTGCATTCACTCACCTGTCCCACACCTGTCCCAGGTACTCACCTGTCCATCCCTCACCTGTCCCAGGTGCTCACTTGTCCCACACCTGTCCATCCCTCATCTGTCCCCCTCTCACCTGTCCCACACCTGTCACTCTCATCTGTCCATCCCTTACCTGTCCCTCACCTGTCCCTCACCCCACCTGTACCTCCCTCACCTGTCACCTGTGCATTCACTCACCTGTCCCACACCTGTCCCCCTCTCACCTGTCCATCCCTCACCTCACCTGTCCCACACCTGTCCCATCCCTCACCTGTCCCAGGTGCTCACCTGTCCATCCCACACCTGTTCATGCCCTCACCTGTCCCACACCTGTCCCCCTCTCACCTGTCCATCCCTCACCTCACCCGTCCCTCACCTGTCCCATCCCTCACCTGTCCCAGGTGCTCACCTGTCCATCCCTCACCTGTCTCTCACCTGTCCCTCACCTGTCCCTCCCTCACCTGTCCCTCACCTGTCCCCCTCTCACCTGTCCCAGGCGCTCACCTGTCCCCCTCTCACCTGTCCATCACCTGTCCCACACCTGTCCATCCCTCACCTGTCCATCCCTCACCTGTCCCCCTCTCACCTGTCCCTCACCTGTCACCTGTCCATCCCCTCACCTGTCCCTCACCTGTCCATTGCTCACCTGTCCCACACCTGTCCCACACCTGTCCATCCCTCACCTGTCTCTCACCTGTCCCCCCCTCACCTGCCCATCCCTCACCTGTCCATCCCACACCTGTTCATGCCCTCACCTGTCCCTCACCTGCCCATCCCTCACCTGTCCCCCTCTCACCTGTCCCCCTCTCACCCGTCCCTCACCTGCCCATCCCTCACCTGCCCACTCCTCACCCGTCTCTCACCTGTCTCCCCGCAGCCCCTCCCCCGTCGCCCTCACCTGCCCCGCCCGTTCCCGCCCCGGCCCCGCCCTCCCAGGTGCGCCTGGCCGGGGGCCCGCACAGGTGCGCGGGGCGGGTGGAGCTGCTGCACCTGGGCAGGTGGGGCTCGCTCTGCGGCCGCGCCTGGGACCTGGCGGCCGCGCGCGTCACCTGCCGCCAGGTGCGCTGCGGCCCCGCCCTGGCCACGCCCCCGGGCGGGCGCTTCGGGCCCCGGCAGGGCCCCGTGTGGCCGGGCCAGGTGCGCTGCACAGGTGAGGAGCTCACCTTGGACAGGTGCGAGAGGCGGCCCTGGGCGGAGAGCGGCGGCGGCTGCGGGCACGAGGAGGACGCGGCGGCCGTGTGCGCAGGTGAGGGGACAGGTGAGGGACAGGTGTGTGCAGGTGAGGGGACAGGTGAGGGGACAGGTGAGGGACAGGTGAGGGACAGGTGTGTGCAGGTGAGGGACAGGTGAGGGACAGGTGAGGGACAGGTGTGCGCAGGTGAGGGACAGGTGAGGGACAGGTGAGGGACAGGTGTGCGCAGGTGAGGGGACAGGTGAGGGACAGGTGAGCACCTGAGGGACAGGTGTGCGCAGGTGAGGGACAGGTGAGGGACAGGTGTGGGCACCTGAAACAGGTGTGCAGGTGAGCACCTGGGGACAGGTGTGCGCAGGTGAGGGACAGGTGAGCACACTTGGAACAGGTGAGGGACAGGTGTGCGCAGGTGAGCAGGTGAGGGACAGGTGTGCACCTGGGACAGGTGTGCACAGGTGGGGGACAGGTGAGGGACAGGTGAGCACACCTGGGACAGGTGAGGGACAGTGGGGGACAGGTGAGGGACAGGTGTGCGCAGGTGAGGGACAGGTGAGCACCTGGGACAGGTGAGGGACAGGTGAGCACCTGAGGGACAGGAGAGCAGGTGAGGGACAGGTGTGCACAGGTGTGCGCAGGTGTGCGCAGGTGAGGGACAGTGGGGGACAGGTGTGCACAGGTGAGCACAGGTGACGGGACAGGTGTGCGCAGGTGAGGGACAGGTGAGGGGACAGGTGTGCGCAGGTGAGGGGACAGGTGTGCGCACCTGGGACAGGTGAGGGACAGGTGAGGGACAGGTGTGAGCACCTGGGACAGGTGAGGGACAGGTGTGCACAGGTGAGGGACAGGTGTGTGCGGTGAGGGACAGGTGTGCACAGGTGAGCACCTGGGATAGGTACAGGGGGACAGGTGAGCACCTGGGGGGACACAGGTGTGCCCAGGTGAGGGGCGGGGCCAGGTGAGCACTGGGGGGGGCTCAGGTGGGCTCAGGTAATGTAGATGGGGTGAGGAGCCCAGGTGTGCCCAGGTGCCCCCAGGTGCCCCCAGGCGCCCCCACCTGTCCCCATCTCCCCCCCCCAGGTGCGGATCCCCCCCAGGTGCGGCTGCGGGGCGGGGCCGGGCCCTGCTCGGGGCAGGTGCAGGTGCTGCTGAACCGCACCTGGCTGCAGGTGTGCGGCCTCACCTGGGGGCTGCCCGAGGCGCAGGTGCTGTGCCGGCAGCTGGGCTGCGGCCCCGCCCTCAGCGCACCTGCGGGGCCTCACCTGGCGGCCCCCGAGCCTCACCTGGCGGCCCCCGAGCCTCACCTGGCCCAGCCGGGGCCGCTTTACCTGTCGGGGCTCACCTGTGACGGATCCGAGGCGCACCTGGAGGAGTGCCTGCAGGAGGGGGCGGGGCCGAGCACCTGCGCAGGTGGGGCCCCGGCGGAGCTCAGGTGTGAGATGCCCAAAGGTGAGAATGGGGGGGGGGAGGGGCTAAAGGGGAGGGGCTAAAGGGGAGGGGGAGGGGCCAAAGGTGTTGGGGGGAGGAGCTTCAGGTGAGGGATTGGTGTGGGGGAGGGGCCAAAGGTGAGGGGGAGGGGCTAAAGGTGAGGGGGAGGGGCTCCAAAGGGGGGGCTAAAGGTGAGGGGGAGGGGCTAAAGTGGAGGGGGAGGGGCTCCCAATGTGGGGGGGAGGGGCCAGAGGTGAGGGACAGGTGTGGGGGAGGGGCTCCAGGTGAGCCTCAGGTGAGGGGGAGGGGACAACGGGGTGGGGGGAGGGGCTAAATGGGAGGGGGAGGGGCTAAATGGGAGGGGGAGGGGCTCCAAATGTGAGGGGGAGGAGCTTCAGGTGAGGGACAGGTGTGGGGGAGGGGCTGCAGGTGTGAGGAGGGAGGGGCTAAAGGTGAGGGGGGAGGGGCTAAAGGTGAAGGGGGAGGGGCTAAAGGTGAGGGGGGAGGGGCTGCAGGTGTGAGGGGGGAGGGGCTAAAGGTGTGAGGGGGGAGGGGCTAAAGGTGCCGGACAGGTGAGAAAGGGAAACAGGGACAGGTGGGACAGGTGTGCAAGGTTAAACCAGGACAGGTGAGACAGGTAAAGGTGAGACAGGTGAGAAGGGAGGAGCCAGGACAGGTGGGACAGGTGAAGGTGGCACAGGTGAGAAAGGTGGGACAGGTAAGGACAGGTAAGGACAGGTGAGTACAGGTGAGAAGGGTGGAGCCAGGACAGGTGTGAAGATTGAGGACAGGTGGGACAGGTGAAGGCAGGTAAGGACAGGTGAGTCCAGATGAGAAAGGTGGGACAGGTGTGAAGGGTGGGACAGGTGAGAAGAGCCAGAACAGGTGAGACAGGTGAAGGCCAGACAGGCGTGAAGGCTGGGACAGGTAGGAACAGGTAAGGACAGGTGAGCCCAGGTGTGACGCCTCCCCCGCGCCCCTCACCTGTCCCCCAGGTGCGGCCCCCACCTGCTCCTACCTGGTGGCGCTGCTGGTGCTGCTGACGTCACTGGGCGGGGCCCTGCTCTGGCTCACCTTGCGGGCCAGGTGTGTCCCAGGTGAGTCCCAGGTGTGTCCCAGGTGAGTCCCAGGTGTCCCCCAGGTGTGTCCCAGGTGTCCCCAGGTGACCTCAGGTGTGTCCCAGGTGTGTCCCAGGTGACCCCAGGTGTGTCCCCAGGTGTCCCCAGGTGTGTCCCAGGTGTCCCCAGGTGTGTCCCAGGTGTGTCCCAGGTGTCCCCCAGGTGTCCCCCAGGTGTCCCCAGGTGTGACCCGAGGTGACCCCAGGTGACCCCAGGTGTGTCCCCAGCTCACCTGGACGCCCTGAGGGCCCCCGGCGCCATTTACCTGCCCAGGAGGGCCTCACCTGGCGAGGGGGAGGAGCTGCAGCTGATGGACGACGCCCCCTGAGCTCACCTGGAGCCTGGGACTCACCTGGAGCTCACCTGGTGGGACTCACCTGGCACCTGGAACCTCTCACCTGGAATCCTCACCTGAACCTTACCTGGCCACTCTCACCTGGCATCCCTCACCTGAATCTTTTATCTGAACCTCACCTGGAATTTCTCACCTGGAATTTCTCACCTGGAATCCTCACCTGGCCCCTCCCCCCTTTCTGGCAGGTGAATAAATTTTAAAAAATGGCGTCTGGAGCCTCCAGGTGTGAATTTTGGGGTCCCCAACATCCCCCTCCAGGTGTGACAGGTGCGAATCTCAGGTGTTCCCAAACCCCCCCAGGTGTGAATTTTGGGAATCCCAAACCCCTCCAGGTGTGAATTTTGGGAGGTTCTTGTTCTCCAGGTGTGAATCTCAGGTGTCCCCAAACCCCCCAGGTGTGACAGGTGTGAATTTTGGGAATCCCAAACCCCCTCAGGTGTGAATTTTGGGGGGTTCCAACCCCCTCAGCTCAGGAACACCTGGAATCCTCACCTGAACCTCACCAATTTTGGGGAAATTTGGGTGAATTTGGGTGAACTTCATGTTGATTTTGGGGACTGGGGGAAAATTTGGGGCAATTTTTGGGAGAATTTCAAGACAATTTGGGGGGAATTTGAGGGGAGTTTGGGGCTGATTTTGGGGGGAAAATTTTGAGGAATTTTGGGGCAAATTTGGGGCAATTTTTTGTGAGAATTTGAAGACAATTTTGGGGGAGAAATTTGGGGGCAATTTTTGGGGGACTTTGGCCGATTTTGAGGGGAAAATTTTGGCTGATTTTGAGGGGAAAATTATGGGGAATTTTCGCGCAAATTTGGGGCAATTTGTGGGAGAATTTGAAGAAAATTTTGGGGAGTTTGGGGCCGATTTTGACGGAAAAATTTGGGGGAATTTTGGGACAATTTTGGGGGAGTTTGGGGCCGATTTTGAGGGGAAAATTTTGGGGCATTTTTTGGGAGGGTTTGAAGACAATTTTGGGAGAAATTTGGGGCAAATTTTGGGGGAGTTTGGGGCCGATTTTGAGGGGAAATTTTTTGGGGAATTTAGGGGCAAATTAAGGCAATTTTTGGAAGGGTTTGAAGACAATTTTGGGGGCAAATTTTGGGGGAGTTTGGGGCCAATTTTGAGGGGCAAATTTTGGGGAATTTTGGGGCAAAATTGGGGCAATTTTTGGGAGAATTTGAAGACAATTTTGGGAGAATTTTGGGGGCAAATTTTGGGGGAGGTTGGGGCCGATTTTGGGGGGAAATTTTGGGGCAAAATTGGGGCAATTTTTGGGAGAATTTGAAGACAATTTTGGGAGAATTTTGGGGGCAAATTTTGGGGGAGTTTGGGGCCGATTTTGGTGGGAAAATTTTGGGGCAAAATTGGGGCAATTTTTGGAAGGGTTTGAAGGCAATTTTGGGGGAGTTTGGGGCCGATTTTGGGGAGTTTGGGACCGATTTTTGGGGAATTTTGGTGGGAATTCGTGGGTGGAAAGTAGTCCCACTCATTGCTGGGAGCGCGTAAGCCGAACACGCGGAGGGATATCAGGTGTGGGCTGTGCAGCGCCCCGCGCCGCGGAGGGATCTCTCGGTGACGCGTCCGTGCCCGGCTCCTCAAGCCCCGGCAGCGGCAGAGGCGCGGAAGGATACGCGCGAAGCGCCGCCGTTTCCGCCGCTGTGGCGCCGCGTCCGGACCCGGTGGCGGCGGAAGCGGCGTGCCCGGGCACGGGGATGGCGGCCGTGGCCGGGACAGCGGCACGGAGCGCCCCGGAACCGGGACTGGGCTGCAATGAGGGAGGGGGGGGAACATGGCGGCGGCGGGGCCGCGCAGACAGAACTGCGCATGCGCGCGGCTGATCCCGGAAGCGGCGCGGAGGGATCTCGCTGGTGCCGCGGTCGTAGCAGCTGCGCATGCGCGCGTCGCTGAGGCGGCGTGAGGGAGCCGTGATGGCGGCGGGCGGGCACGGCCGGAAGGGGGGTGCGGGAGGCGGCGGAGCTGCGGGGACGGGAGCCGGGGCCGCGGCCGTGGAAGGGAACGCCGCGGTTGCGGGAGGCGGCTCTGAAGCGGGAGCCGCGCTGGGGAAGGCGCGGCTCCGCCCCGCCATGCGGCGGTGGCGGCGGGAGCGGGGAAGCGACCGCGGGCGGCGGCGGAGCGGCTTCGGCAGCGGGAGATGATCCCAGCGGGGTGGCGGGAGGCGAGAGGGGCGGCGGGGCGGCCATGGCGGGCTGCGGCGGGCCGGTCCGGCGGCTGGAGCGCGGCGTGCGGCCCCCGGGAGCTGGGGCGGCGCCGCCGGGAGGCTGGGCTGGAGCGGCGGCGGCAGCGGAGAAGCCGCGGCCGCCGGTGCTGTGCCGGGAGCGGGGGATGGCGCCGGAACGGCGGCAGGGAGGGGGTGAACCGTGGGCAGCTCGGAACGCCGGGGTTTGGGGGGTGGCAGCGCGGCCGCGCCAGGCGCGCTCGGCACCGCAGAGCCGGGAGCCGCAGGGAACGGCAAAGACGCAGCAGCAGCGGCGGGACCGGGGGCAGCACCGACCCCGCTGGGTCGGCAAAGGGGACGGGGGGGGGCGGGAGGAGCGGCCCGCACTCGGCGAGGAACGGGGGAAAAGCGGCGGCGGCGGGAGGGGGCGGGGCCGCGGCTACGGGAGCCACGCGGGGCCAAAAGGAGAAATGGGCGGGGCCGCAGGTACGGGAGCCGCGCGGTGCCAAAAGGAGAAAGGGGCGGGGCCGCGGCTACGGAAGCCGCGCGGTGCCAAGGGGAGAGGGGAGGAGGGGGCGGGGCCGCGGCTACGGGAGCCGCGCGGTGCCAAGGGGACAAAGGGGCGGGTCCCGCTGCAGACTCGCGGCAGCGGCGAGGGGCGGAGCTCGCGGGAGGGGCGGGGCAGCGGCTGCGGGCACTGCCCGTGCAGCAAACGGAGCTCAAGCAGCGCCTGAGGGCTGGGAGCAGCCCCGCGGCAGCCACGGCACGGCAGGAGAGGCCAATAAAGCGCTTGAAACACCCGGGTCCAAAGGCTCTGCTGAATGGGGCTCCTTTTACGACAGTCAAAATTCACGGCAGTTTTGTGATAGTCGCGCTTTACAGCCGCCTTTACGACATCCGCGGTTTACAACACTTTTGCGACACCCGCGCTTTACGACACCTTTTGCGACATCCGCGGTTTACGGCCCCTTTTGCGACAGTCGCGCTTTACGGCAGTTTTGCGCCAGACGCGCTTTACGGCTGCTTTTACGGCAGTCGCACTTTACGGCTGTTTTACGACAGTCGCGCTTTACGGCACCTTTTGCGACAGTGTCACTTTACGGCCGCTTTTACGACAGTCGCGCTTTACGGCACCTTTTACGACAGTCGCGCTTTACGGCCCCGTTCGCGACAGTTTTGCTTTACGGCAGTTTTGTGACAGTCTCGCTTTACGACCCCTTTTGCGACAGTCGCGCTTTACGGCCCCGTTTGCGACAGTTTTGCTTTACGGCCATTTTACGGCAGCCGCGCTTTACGGCCCCTTTTACGACAGTCGCGCTTTACGGCCCCTTTTACGACAGTTTTGCTTTACGGCATCCGCACTTTCCGCCATTTGCATTTTTTTTCCATTTCTTGAAGTCTTTTTATTTTATTTTATTTTATTTTATTTTATTTTATTTCATTTCATTTCACTTCATTTTATTTTGGCCAGTCTGGGACGGTGATGGTGGCGCTGTTTGAGAATCTCGGCTCCACCTTTCAGAAGGGCTGATCAAAAATTTCATTGTTTAATATTCCATTATTTAATATTTCATTGTTTAATATATCAAAATATTCATTATTTATTAATTCATTTTTAAATATTTCCTTAATTTTTCATTCTTTATTATCTCATTAATTATTAATTCATTGTTTAATATTTCAGGTTTTAATATTTCATTTTTAATGTTGCATAATTTGTTTTAATATTTCATTATTTATTAATTCATTTCTTAATATTTCATTGTTTAATATTTCATTATTTAATTCTTCATTGTTTAATTTTTCATTTTAATATTTCTTTATTATTTATTGTTTAATATTTCATTGTTTAATATTTCATTATTGATTAATTCGTTTTTTAATATTTTGTGTTTAATATTTCATTGTTTAATATTTCATTTTTTAATTTTTCATTGTTTATTATTTCATTGTTTATTAATTCACTTTTTAATATTTCATTGTTTAATATTTCTTTATCTAATTTTTTATTGTTTAATTTTTCATTCTTTAATATTTCACTATTTTTTAATTCCTTTTTTAATATTTCATTGTTTAATTTTTCATTTTTTAATATTTTATGGTTTAATATTTCATGGTTTATCAATTCATTTTTAAATTTTTCAATGTTTAATATTTCATTATTTATAAATTCATTTTTTAATATTTCATTGCTTAATATTTTATTATTTAATTTCTCATTGGTTACTATTTCATTATTTATTAATTCGTTTTTTAATATTTTATGTTTAATATTTCATTATTTAATATTTCATTTTTAATACTTCATTTTTTAATTTTTCATTTTCTATTATTTCATTGTTTATTAATTCACTTTTTAATATTTCATTGTTTAATTTTTCATTGTTAAATATTTCATTATTTATTAATTTATTATTTTATATTTCATTGTTTAATATTTCATTTTTTAATTTTTCATTGTTCATTATTTCATTATTCATTGGTTCATTTTTAATATTTCATTATTTCTTAATTAATTCTTTAACATTTCATTTTTAATATTTCATTGTTTTTCATTATTTCTTAATTAATTCTTTAATATTTCACTGTTTAATTTTTCATTGTTTAATTTTTCATTATTTATTGATTCATTGTTCCATAATTTTTAATTTTTTTAATATTTCATTATTTAATTTTTCTTTGTTTAATTATTCATTTTTTAATATTTCATTATTTATTTAATATTTTATTGTTAAATTTTTCATTGTTTAACATTCCATTGTTTCATGTTTCATTATTTATCAATTCATTTTTTATTATTTCATTGTTCAATTTTCCATTGTTTATTAATTCATTATTTAATTTTTCATTTTTTAATATTTCATTGTTTAGTATTTCATTATTTAATAATTCATTTTTTAATATTTTATTGTTTAATTTTTCATTGTATAATATTTCATTGTTTAATATTTCATAATGGATTAATTAATTTTTTATATTTCATTGTTTAATATTTATTAATTCATTTAATTTTCATTTTTTAATATTTCATTATTCAATAATTTTTAATATCTCATTTTTTAGTGTTTCATTATTTAATTTTTCATGGTTTAATATTTCATTATTTATTAATTTATTTTTTAATATTTCAAGTGTCAATAATTCATTGTTTAATTTTTCATTATTTTTCATTTTTTAATATTTCATTTTTTAATATTTTCAATATTTCATTATTTAATTTTTCATTATTTAATTTTTCATTGTTTCATTTTTCATTATTTATCAATTCATTTTTTATTATTTCATTGTTCAATTTTTCATTGTTTATTAATTCATTATTTAATTGTTCATTTTTTAATATTTCATTGTTTAGTATTTCATTATTTATTAAGTCATTTTTTAATATTTTATTGTTTAATTTTTCATTGTATAATATTTCATTGTTTAATATTTCATAATGGATTAATTAATTTTTTATATTTCATTGTTTAATATTTATTAATTCATTTAATTTTTCATTTTTTAATATTTCATTTTCAATATTTCATTATTTATTTTTTCATTATTATTTCATCGTTCAATATTTCATTATTAAATTTTTTATTAATATTTCTTTTTTAATATTTCATTATTTAATTTTCCATTGTTTAACATTTCACTGTTTAATTTTACATTAATATTTCATTTTTTAATATTTCATTTTTTAGCATTTCATTGTTTATTAATTCATTTTTAAATTTTTCATTGTTTAATATTTCATTGTTTAATTTTTCATTATTTAATTTGTCATTGTTTCATATTTTATTAATACTTCATTATTTAATTTTTAAAAGTTTCATTAATTTTTCATTCTTTAATAGTTCATTATATATTAATTCATTTTTTAATTTTTCATTGTTTAATATTTCATTTCTTAATATTTCATATTTTAATTTTTCATTTCTTAAGATTTCATTGTTTAATATTTCATTATTTAACCCAAAATTATCCTGAAGTCATCCCTGAAATAATCCCAAAATTATTCCAAAAATGATCCCAAAATTATCCAAAAATTATCCCAAAATTATCCTGAAATTATCCCAAAAACCGCGCCCAGGTGACTCAAAGGTGCTGCCAAAAAAATCCATGAAACCCAAAAAATCTCACAAAAAAATCCCCAAAAAATCCAAAAAATTCCCAACCCCCGTCCAAAAATCAAAAAGAAAAACCAACAGAAAAAATCCCAAAAATCAAAAAAATCCCCCCCAAAAATCCACAAAAAATCCCCAAAAATCAAAAAAAATCCCCCAAAAAATCAACAAAAAAATTCCCCAAAAATAATAAAAAAAATCCCCACAAAAATCCCCAAAAACCCACAAAAAATCCCTCCCCAAATTCCACAAAAATCCCCAAAAATCTCCCCCAAAAAATCTACAAAAAATCCAAAAGAATCCAAAAGATGCCCACCAAAAATCCAGTAAAATTCCCAAAAAATAAAAAAAAATCCAGCCCAAAAATCCACAAAAATCCAAAAAAACCCAAAAAAATACCCCCAAAAATATCCACAAAAAATCCCCAAAAATAAAAAAATCACCCCCCAAAATCCACAAAAAATCCCAAAAAATCCCCCCCGAAAATCCCCAAAAATCCCCCCAAAAATCCACAAAAAAATCCAAAAAAATCCCCCCAAAAATCCACAAAAAAACCCAAAAAATCCCCCCAAAAATCCACAAAAAATCCCTAAAAATTCAAAAAAATCCCACAAAAAAATCCCACAAAAAAATCCCTAAAAAATTCCAAAAAAATCCACAAAAATATAAAAAATCCCCCCCCCAAAATATCTCCAAAAATCAAGAAAATCCCCCAAAAAATCAACCAAAAAAATCCCCAAAAATCCAGAAAAATTCCCCACAAAAAATCCCCCCAAAAATCCCCAAAATTCCACAAAAAATCCCCAAAATCCACAAAAAATAAAAAATCCCCCCCCAAAAATCAAAAAATCCACAAAAATAAAAAAAATCCCCCCCAAAAATCAAAAAAAATCTCTAAAAATTCAAAAAAATCCCACCAAAAAATCCCAAAAAATCCACAAAAAAATCCCCAAAAATAAAATATCCACCCCAAATATCCAAAAAAATCCCCCCCAAAATATACACAAAGAACCAAAAAGTCCCCCCAAAAATCCACAAAAAATCCCCAAAAATTCCACCAAAATCCCCCCCAAATTCTACAAAAATCCAAAAAAATCCAGCCCAAAAAATCCACAAAAAATCCCCAAAAATAAAAAAAAAATTCCCACAAAAAATCCACAAAAATCCCCAAAAAACCAAAAAATTCCTCCCAAAATCCCTCAAAAAAACAAAAAAAATCCCCCCAAAATCAACAAAAAATTCCCACAAAAATCCCAAAAAAATCCCCAAAAAACCAAAAAAAATTCCCCAAAAATCCACAAAAAATCCCCAAAATAAAAAAAAAATGCCCCCTAAAAATCCCCAAAAAATAAAAAAATTACCCCAAAAATCAAAAAAAATCCCCCCCAAAACTCCACAAAAAATCCCTAAAAATTCAAAAAAATCCCCCCAAAAATCCCCAAAAAAATCTTCAAAAATTCAAAAAAATTCCCCCAAAAATCCAAATAAATTCCCCTCAAAAAAAAAAAAATTCCCGTTAAAAATCCACAAAAAATCCCCAAAAATCAAAGAAAAATCCCCCAAAAATAAAAAAATCCCCCCCAAAAATCCACAAAAAATTCCCTAAAAATCAAAAAAAATCCCCCCCAAAATCCCAAAAAACCCCAAAAATCAAAAAAATTCCCCCTCAAAATCCACAAAAAATCCCCCCCAAAAATCCCCAAAAAATCCAAAAAATAAAAAAAAATCCCCCCCAAAAATCCACAAAAAATCCCCAAAAATCAAAAAAAAATCCCCCCCAAAAATCCACAAAAAAAATCCCCAAAAAATCCACAAAAAATCCCCAAAATAAAAAAAAAATGCCCCCTAAAAATCCCCAAAACATAAAAAAAATTACCCCAAAAAATCCCCAAAAATCAAAAAAATCCCCCCCAAAATCCACCAAAAAATCCCCTAAAATCCAGAAAAATTCCTCCAAAAGTCCACAAAAAAATCCCGAAAAATCCAATAAAATTCCCCCAAAAATCCCCAAAATCAAAAATAATCCCCCCCAAAATCCACAAAAAATCCCTAAAAATTCAAAAAAATCCCCACAAAAATCCACAAAAAATCCCCCAAAAATCAAAAAAAATCCCCCCAAAAAACAAAAACATTTCCCTCAAAAATCCATAAAAAATCCCCAAAAAAAAAAAAAAATTCCCTCAAAAATCCATTAAAAATCCACAAAAATCCAAAAAAATCCCCCAATAATCCCCCAAAAATCTAAAAAAATAAAAAAAATTACCCCAAAAAAATCCCAAAAAATCCCAAAAAATAAAAAAAAAATCCCACAAAAAATCCAGAAAAAAATCCCCAAAAAATAAAAAAATTCCCCCTCAAAATCCACAAAAAATCTCCAAAATTAAAAATAAAAATCCCCCCAAAATATCCACAAAAAATCCCCAAAAATCCCCCCAAAAATCCACAAAAAAACCCTAAAAATTCAAAAAAATCCCACCCCAAAAATCCACAAAAATCCCCACCAAAAATCCACAAAAATCAAAAAAATCCCCCCCAAAAATCCAAAAAAATCCCCCAAAAATCCCCCAAAAATCCAAAAAATAAAAAAAAATCCCCCCCCAAAATCCACTAAAAATCCCCAAAAATCAAAAAAAAAATCCCCCCCAAAAATAAAAAAAAATCCCCACCAAAAATCCACAAAAAATCCCCCAAAAATCCAAAAAATAAAAAAAAATCCCCCAAAAATCCACAAAAAATCCCCCCTAAAATCCCCCAAAAATCCACAAAAAATCCCCAAAACCCGCCCAAAAATCCAAAAAATCACCCCCAAAAATCCCCAAAAATTAAAAAAAATTCCCCCAAAAATCCTCAAAAAATCCAAAAAATCCCCCCCAAAAATTCCCAAAAATCCAAAAAAAATCCCCCAAAAATCCACAAAAAATCTTCAAAAATTCAAAAAAATCCCGCCCAAAAATCCACAAAAAATCCCCAAAATCCAAAAAAATCCCCCTAAAAATCCCCCAAAAAATCCAAAAAAATAAAAAAAACTCCCCCAAAAAATCCACAAAAAATTTCCTAAAAAACAAAAAAAATCCCCCCAAAAATCCAAAAAATCCCCAAAAATTCCACAAAAATCCACACCAAAAATCTACAAAACTAAAAAAATCCCCCCCCAAAATCCACAAAAAAATCCCCAAAAATCCCCAAAATTTAAAAAAAATCCAGCCCAAAAATCCCCCACAAAAAATCCCAAAAAATCCAAAAAATCGTCCCCCGAAATCCACAAAAAATCCCCAAAAATTAAAAAAAATTCCCCCAAAAATCCTCAAAAAATCCAAAAAAACCCCCAAAAATCCCCTCAAAAATATCCACAAAAATCCAAAAAAATCCCCCCAATAATCCCCCAAAAATCTAAAAAATAAAAAAAAATTACCCCAAAAAAATCCAAAAAATCCCCAAAAATAAAAAAAATCCCACAAAAAATCCAGAAAAAATCCCCAAAAATTAAAAAAATTCCCCTCAAAATCCACAAAAAATCCCCCCAAAAATCCCCAAAAATCCAAAAAATAAAAAAAAATCCCCCCCCAAAAATCACAAAAAATCCCCAAAATCCCCAAAAAATCCCCCCTAAAAATCCCCCCCAAAACCCAAAAATATAAAAAAATTCCCTCAAAAAATCAAAAAAATCCCCCCAAAAATCCCCAAAAATTCCACAAAAATCCCCACCAAAAATCTACAAAAATAAAAAAATCCCCCCCAAAAATCCAAAAAAATCCCCCCAAAATCCACAAAAAAATCCCCAAAAATCCCCAAAATTTCAAAAAAATCCAGCCCAAAAATCCACAAAAAATCCCAAAAAATCAAAAAATTGCCCCCCAAAATCCACAGAAAATCCCAAAAATTCAAAAAAATCCCCCAAAAATCCCCAAAAATCCCCAAAAATCAAAAAAATCCCCCCCAAAAAATAAAAAACTTCCCTCAAAAAATCAAAAAAATCCCCCCCAAAAATCCACAAAAAATCCCACAAAAAATCTTCAAAAATTCAAAAAAATCCAGCCCAAAAATCCACAAAAAATCCAAAAAATCCAAAAAATTGCCCCCCAAAATCCACAAAAAATCCCAAAAATCCAAAAAAATCCAGCCCAAAAATCCAAAAAATCCCCCCCAAAAATCCCAAAAAAATCCCTAAAAATCCAAAAAAAATCCCCCCAAAAATCCTCAAAAAATCCCCCCCAAAAAATTCCCAAAAATCCAAAAAAATTCCCCCAAAAAATCCAAAAATCCACCCCCCCAAAATCCACAAAAAAATCCCCAAAAATCCAAAAAATAAAAAAATCCCCCCAAAAATCCACAAAAAATCCCCCCAAAAAATCCAAAAAAATCCACAAAAAATCCCCAAAAATCCCCAAAAAATCCACAAAAAATCCCCCCTAAAATCCCCCAAAAATCCACAAAAAATTCCAAAAACCGCCCAAAAATCAAAAAAAATCCACCAAAAATCCCCAAAATTTCAAAAAAATCCAGCCCAAAAATCCCAAAAAAATCCCCAAAAATTAAAAAAAATTGCCCCCCAAAATCCACAAAAAATCCCCCAAAAATCCAAAAAAATTAAAAAAAACCCCAAAAATCCACAAAAAAATCCCCAAAATCCAAAAAAATCCCCCTAAAAATCCCCCCCAAAAATCCAAAAAAATAAAAAAATTCCCTCAAAAAATGAAAAAAAATTCCCCCCAAAAATCCACAAAAAATCCCCAAAAATAAAAATAAAAATCCCCCCAAAATTCACAAAAAAATCCCCAAAAATCCCCAAAATTTCAAAAAAATCCCGCCCAAAAATCCCCAAAAAATCCCCAAAAATTCAAAAAAATCCAGCCCAAAAATCCACAAAAAATCCCAAAAAATCCAAAAAATTGCCCCCGAAATCCACAGAAAATCCCCAAAAATTCAAAAAAATCCCCCCAAAAATCCCCCAAAAATCCCCCCCAAAAATCCCCCAAAAATCCCCAAAAATTAAAATAAATTTCCCCAAAAATCCTCAAAAAATCAAAAAAATCCCCCCAAAAAATTCCCGAAAATCCAAAAAAATTCCCCCAAAAATCCACAAAAAAATCCCCAAAAAATCAAAAAAATCCCCACCAAAAATCCACAAAAATCAAAAAAATTCCCCCCAAAAATCCACAAAAAATCCCCAAAAATCCACCCAAAAAATCCCCCCAAAAATCCACAAAAAATCCACAAAAAATCCCCAAAAATCCAAAAAAATCCCCCCCAAAAATCCACAAAAAATCCCCAAAAATCCAAAAAAATCCCCCAAAAATCCACAAAAAATCCCCAAAAATCCAAAAAAATCCCCCCAAAAATCCACAAAAATCCCAAAAAATCCAAAAAAATGCAGTCCAAAATCCACAAAAAATCCCAAAAAACCAAAAAAATCCCCTCAAAAATCCACAAAAAATCCCCAAAAATTAAAAAAAAATCCCCAAAAATCCAAATAAATTCCTCTCACAAAAAAAAAAAAAAATTCCCGTTAAAAATCCACAAAAAATGCCCAAAAATCCAAAAAAATTCCCCCTCAAAATCCACATAAAATCCCCCCCAAAATCCACAAAAAATCCCCCCAAAAATCCTCCAAAAATCCAAAAAATAAAACAAAAAATCCCCCCAAAAATCCACAAAAAATCCCCAAAAATCCCAAAAGTCCAAAAAAATCCCCCCAAAAATCCACAAAAAATCTTCAAAAATTCAAAAAAATCCAGCCCAAAAATCCACAAAAAATCCCAAAAAATCCAAAAAATTGCCCCCCAAAATCCACAAAAAATCCCCCAAATTTCAAAAAAATCCAGCCCAAAAATAAAAAAAAATCCCCCCCAAAAATCCGCAAAAAATCCCCAAAAATTAAAAAATCCCCCCCAAAAATCCTCAAAAAATCCCAAAAAAATCCCCAAAAATTAAAAAAATTCCCCCAAAAATTCCAAAAATCCCCCCAAAAATCCCTAAAAATTCCAAAAAAATTCCCCAAAAATCCTCAAAAAAAAAAAAAAATCCCCCCCCAAAATTCCCAAAAATCCAAAAAAAAATCCCCCAAAAAATCCACAAAAAATCCCCAAAATTTCAAAAAAATCCAGCCCAAAAATCCACAAAAAATCCAAAAAAACCCCAAAAAATCCCCCCAAAAATCCACAAAAAATCCCCCAAATTTCAAAAAAATCCAGCCCAAAAATCAAAAAAAATCACCCCCCAAAAATCCCCAAAAATCCCCCCCAAAAATCCCCCAAAAATCCCCAAAAATTAAAAAAAATTCCCCCAAAAATCCTCAAAAAATCAAAAAAAAATCCCCCCAAAAAATTCCCAAAAATCCAAAAAAATTCCCCAAAAATCCAAAAATCCCCCCAAAAATCCACAAAAAATCCCAAAAATTCCAAATTTTGGGAATTTTGGGATTTTGGATCCCAGATTTGGGGATTTGGGTCCATTTGGGGTTTGGGGAGGATTTTTGGGATTTTTTGGGGTTTTTTGGGATTTTTGGGGGGGATTTTTAGGATAATTTTGGGAAAATTTTGGGAAAATTTTGGGAAAATTTTGGGATAATTTTGGGATAATTTTGGGAAAATTTTGGGAAAATTTTGGGATAATTTCTGGATATTTTGGGGATAATTTTAGGGGATTTTTAGGACAATTTTGGGGTAATTTTGGGATATTTTTGGGATAATTTTGGGATAATTTCTGGATATTTTTGGGGTGATTTCTGGGTATTTTGGGGTTAATTTTAGGGGATTTTTAGGATAATTTTGGGGTAATTTTGGGATATTTTTGGGATAATTTCAGGATAATTTTGGGATAATTTCTGGATATTTTTGGGGTGATTTCTGGGTATTTTGGGTTAATTTTAGGGCATTTTTTAGGATAATTTTGAGGAATTTTTGGGATAATTTCAGGACAATTTTAGAGGATTTTTGGGGTATTATTGGGATTTTTTTGGGATTATTTCAGGATAATTTTGGGGTTCATTCCAAGATAATTTCAGGATATTTTGGGGATAATTTTAAGAAAATTCCAGGATATTTTCAGGGCATTTTTGGGATAATTTCAGGGTAATTTTGGCCTCATTTTGGGATAATTTTGGGATATTTTTGAATTTTTGGGGATTTTTGGGGGGGATTTTTGTGGAATTTTTA